>NW_009612025.1:0-55498 GCF_000690535.1 Cariama cristata
AATAATAATAATAATAATAATAATAGAATAATCTCTGCACAGGGAAGGCTCAAACACTGGTTAGAGGAAGCAATTGCAGAGTTTTATATTCTGAGTTGCACCCTATGTTTTTTTCCAAAATATTTTAACTGCAGAGAATTCCAGACTAGGGAGGAAAGTATAGTTGAAGGGAACCCAGGAGACCCTGCTTTCTTCGCTCTCTTCTTTCATCTCAATTCCTAGTTTTTATTCTTCGCAACCCTTAAAAGTTACATTTGTTGCAATGTTTTGATTTTTTTCCAATTTTTATTTGTAAGTAAGTGTCATACTGAATCCAGGACTGAAAAATAACCTTTGGAAAAATGACTATATTTGAAGTTCTCATAAGCAGATCATAGTTTAATGTAAAAAAATGGGGTTTCCTATTCCTGATTATTTATTATAGATTTTATTTGATCTAATTGTATACTTTCAAATGGCCATTTATTGCAAATCATATTTGATTTAATTGTACACTTTCAAATTTGAAAGGATGCTGTCCAGATATGCTGGGTCTTGTTTTTGTTGACCTAAGCTTTTTGTTAATGACCTATCTTTATGAAGTAAGTGTTTTCCTTCTTTGTTCTTGGCTTGGCTTTTTTTTTTTTTCCTAGGGGAACAAAGCAAAATGATTGATGCTTCAGGTCTCTTGGAAAGAAAGCAAAATATCAGAGGGAAATTCTTTGCACTAAAGAAGAAGGAGAACAAAGCCTTTGAACAAAAGACTTCCATTCCATCTGTCATTTCCACCCACTACTAAATCTACCAAAGACTGAACATTTATCCCACTGAGCTGAATACGCTGATATCTAACGTGGTGCTCTTGATCACTGAAGAGCACAGGCCTGGCTTTTTAGCTCTTTGAAACTGTTAACATAGATTTAAGTGCAACAGAGGAGGCATGAAGCCATGAATGTTTTATTGGAGAGCTCCAGATCATCTCTCAGCAGGTGAGTTCAGTGCCATCACTTAAAAGATTAACCTTCTATCCCTACAACGGCAATTAAGACAGGAACTGCCTTATTAGGTAAAGCGTATTAGATAAATTGAAACTCTAACTCTATTGATACATTCATTCACTAAAGCTGACCTCATGGCTCCCAGACTACATGGGAAAATCTGTAGTCCTTGTCCTTTCATGCATAGGAATCAGCAGGCTAATGAAGAATTAGTGAGTATCCATGTGACTTTGTGACTTAAAGAGCATATTAAGAATGTGTCTGTTTTGCAAATGTCTAACCTTTCCGTGTACCGTACGGGAAGATACCAATCTTTGGGGGTCTCACTTCAACAGTCGGGCTCAACAAGACATAGCATGTGTCCCTTCCCTTTCCTAGGAGGAGTTTGCTAAGGAATTGTTCCTCTGAGGCAGGTTCTTCCAAGAGTCTTCTACTGTTTCTAAGCTTTTATTTCATCTTCGTAATGCCCTGGTGTGTTGAGCAGGTACAACATTTTTTCTCTAGAGGGGAAAACTCAGAGGAAGAGTTGTTAATATTCAAGTTTTCAAAAGCAGTGGTGGATTTTCATATGTGGCTCTTCTAATCTTTGATCTACCTGAGTGCCCTCACAGACAGTTCTCAGGGAAGCATGATTTGGCTGTACCTCCAGCTAAAACAGCATGACTCTGGAAGTGCTCGGTGCATCTGAAGAACAAGCCTTTGGTGTCTGAGGATGTAAAATAAGATATCACCATGGAAAATACAGGCTAGTGTAACTAGTCTTGAGAAACATGAAAAGTCTTTACCAAAGCTAAATGCCCAGTTCCTATTCTGCAGCGAGACATGTAGGAGTGTATTTTCCTATCGCCTTCCGACAAAAAAAAAGCAACTAATTTTTCTCTTGTTTCTTCTTAGCAGGATAAAGCATACTATTTTCCAGATCGGAAATATTGATGAGTTGTCAGCAGCTGTCTTCGTAGAGCTCTGAAAGTTAGCGTGTTGTTTTAGAAGCAGCTTAGCAGGGCCACTGTTTTGAGGGTACTCCAGTTTAAATCAAACATATGCTGAATATATGATTGCAATGTAGTGCCTTTAAAAGGAAGGGGAGATGATGTGGGAACAATTTTGCCAAAGTAAAACCAAAATAAAACAACTTCATTTCTAAAGGGCAATTCATAGATTGGAGGGATTGTTGTTTGTTTGTTTGTTTGTTTTTTAAATATCTAACTTCAGTGGCAGAACAGCCAACTAAGGGACAGGGAAAAACCTAGAAAAAAACAATTACTTATTGTCCAAACCTTTGTTTTCTTGTCATGTCATGCCATTTGCTGTGATTAACATACATGAGAATTGTGAAAATTGAAAATCCTTTATATAGGCTAAGGAAATCATTACTGATCTGTGGAACAGAAATATTAGTTCCTACCAGACGTGCATATCAGCTGAAATGTTGACAGTAGTGGTCTTGAGACATAGGCCCCCTCTGACGGGTAAGCTGTTGCTGCAGCTGGTCCAGAGTGTGAGGGTCAGAGGGAAGCAGACAGGTCTCCATACAGGCTGAGAAGGTACCGACATGGCTTACCACATTCCTTGTTGCAAATTTGGAGCATGCTGTTACCTCCCCCAGCACTGTCCTTTGCTCTCTACCCCCAGGAAGGGAGGCAGTGGGAATATCCCCTGCCTCAGGTGGCACATCAGTGACTCTGAGTGTCTTGTACTTCTCTCATCAACATTTTTCAGATGCACTCAGAGTGTGTGTGTGAGTGTGTGCACACATGCGTGTAATATTTGTGGAAAACTCCCCAGCTTATTGTCAGAGTAGTGGTATAGGACTTTTGGAAAAAATACTCTCTTGAGACGTCAAATGAGGGATCTGACTGACTGCACAGCTGCCAAATATTAATGAAGTGCAAGAGTCAAGTGTGGGAAATATTTTATTTAACTACCCTTTCCAGTGAAAAACCTGCACCATCCATACATAATAAGTGATTTTAAAATAAATGCCTTCTCCCCAAGGCTTGTTGCTTTCAAAGGAAAAGATAAAAGTTACTGTCAACACCCCCCCCCCCCCCGAAGTTTGTCCGTGTGAATATCCTTTATCTTATGCCTTCAAGAAGATCTAAATTTGAATGAATGACGTGACCACATGTGAAGTGCACTTTACACCTAGGTCACACCTTAGCTGTTTATCCTCCTTGGCAGAGGTGGCAGGGGTAGCAAGGCTGGGACAGTGATCACCATCATGACTGGGAGAAGGTGTATATGGGAATGGGGGCAGGAGGACCTGGAGTGAAGTCTTCGGTGGTGCAATGAGTCTTTTCTCTTTATATGACTGATCCATCTCCCCTTAAGGGAAAAGGGCCAGCCTGACAGCGGGAAGAGGGTCTACATGTGAAGCTGTAGATCAGGTGTGTCTGTCTTTGATGAAAGCACTCATATGTGCCTGCCCTCTCGTTGGCTTGCTGGCTCCAGCTTTGCTCTGTCAGCTCTGGTGGGACTGATGTATAGGCAGGTTCCTGTAAACTTTAAAGGAACTTTCAAAATCTCTTTCTGGGTCTGACAGTGTCTCACTCTGCCTGTCGTAGTAATAAGTCCTAAAATTCTGACAACTCTTTCTAATTGTGGCACTGGGTTATTTGTCTCTTGATCGATGTGACACAGAAAGTGTTAGGGAGATATTATGGCTCTAGTGCTGTGTGTTATTATAGGAACTTTTCACTGGCTTCGTTTATTGTTACAAAGTGCTAACATCCCAACTTAGAAAGATTTGAGGTACACAAGCTTTAAATGACTTGCTGAAGGCCAAGCGTGAAACTTCTGTTTACGGAGGTATTTATGTTCCATTGAACTTAGTGGCACAGGATACCTAGGTATAATGTGGATATGGCCCGTGAGCTTTAGTAGAAGTGAAAATCAAACCCAATGCTACCTGATTGGAGTTTATACTGTGACTATACTACTGTGACTGCAGTAATCTTGTCCACCTCTTTAGCACCTTGGATTGCCAGAGTCCAAAATACAGTGACTTAAGTTCTGCACTAACAGAAGAAGGGTTTGGAGAAGCTTCACAAATGTTCCCCCTCCTCTCAGGAAACACCACATACGTCTCTGGTTTATGGGTTGAAGCTATTCTCCTAGCGTCTTGCTGGATTTGTGCTAGCATAGATGTCTTTTATAGGGTAGTGAACTGAAAAACTAGAGACATAACGAGTTATAGACTAGTCAAGCACTAGACTTCTCCCTGTAATTAATTTGCGAGGTGTGAGAATTGCTGTTTGTGTAGGAAGATGTGAGACAACCTCCATGTACCATGTGTCTAGTCAAACTTGGCCATGGTTGGTTTGTCTGGATATCAGAACATCTGAAATTTTTTCTTCATACGTGCTCCCATTGCATGAATGTATTTCTCTGCCTCATCAACTCTCTCTCTTTTCAAACCTCATCTTAAAACATATATTTTCTCCTTTGCCTATGTCTCTTAATTTTTCTTTCCCTCGGTCATTGGCCTTATGACTGAATGGTTTAATTTATTCACCGTGCAATATCTTTATGATGCTGTTTTCTGTAATTTATGTCAGATACAAGACAGCGGACAGTGTTATTTAATTCCATAAAGGGCTTTAGGATGTCATTTGTACAAAAGATACTTATGAAATAAAGTCATGAGTTTGCAAAAGACTTATTCATGCAAGTAGTTACATTAAAATCGATGGTGCTGCTTGTGTGAAGAAGTTTCTAGGTTTGACTCTAATGTTTTGTGCCTGGATACCTAGCGTCCAAAGTGGATTGTCTTCTGAAAGTCTTCTCGGGAAGTTAAATTTTCTGACAGCTGGTTGACTTACAGCTGCTTGATTTATAGCATACTGTGAGTCCAGGAAGGTGCTATTTTATTGCCACCTTGGGCACTATTTACTCCAGCCAACTTTAGGTGTTCTGGAAAGCTGTGCAGGTTGGAGGTTGATCACTGTACAGTCAGGTGCCTTCAGGAGGCGAGCCAGAGCACGGACGTTCGAAGCCTGCTTTTTCCCATGTACTTTATGGGAAGATTCCTCTAAAGTCTTGTCTCCTTGCTGGCCACCAGTGGATGCTTTCTGGAGGCTTACTAAGTCTCAGGCAGGCCTGGTTTAGCTTGGGAGGATTTTCCTGTTACCTTATTAAAAAAAAAGCCACATACTCTCAATTTATTTTAGAGCCAGTGCTTTTAAAATTTATAGTTATTTTGTGTAATGTTAGATAAATCTTTTTTGAAGAGTGGTTTTATCTCCTGTTAAGTGTCCAGGGGGAATTTAGCAGAGCAGGATCACAGGAAAAAAATAAAATTAACTCAGAATTAAAAAGGAATAGAAAATCCTAAGACTCTGGCTTTTTCTCTGAGTGTCCTTTCTATATTAGACCAATCTCAGCTGTGTTAAAATATTCCCTGCCAGCATGTTTCTTCTCCCAGAATATCTCCAGTTCAGTAGTCTCAAATTATGACATGTATCCCTGAATACGAAAGCTTTTGGCTGAGCCTGAATAAGCTTTCTGGTAAGACAGATGTTCACTCTTTGGATATGTAATAGAAAACCCATACAATGTCTCATCAGTACAAAACTGATGATGTGATCCAACTTCAGGTGCTTTGTCTCCTACAGAAACTTTTATAGCTATTACCTGGAAAACGGCATGATGATTTCAAATTAGCTTCTAGACGCTGATGGAGGCTGGGCGCTGATTCACTGACACCACCAACTCTTTCCATTTATTATGTCTCTGTTGGGGGTGAGGGGGGCAGGAAAGCAAAAGGAAGAAGGAAACCCTTCACTGCATTTTTTCCTTTTTTTTTTTTCCCCCTAACCTTTCTTTTTCTTAATGTTTCCCTTCTCCTAAAGCAGATACCTGATTTTTCACTCTGTTGCATGATGGAGGAGCAAATCCATCCAAGCCCCAAAGCAGCTCCCTGTCCTGACCCTTGCTTTCATGTCTCTGTTGTCTCACAGCTGATTTCCACTGTCTCAGGACATCTTCGTAATCACACTGATTGTGCTAGCCAAAATCCATCAGTGTGCTTCATGGATTCAGGGCTGGAGGAGTAGGAAGAAAAATTTAGCAGCTCAGAATAATAGATCAGGCACTGTACAGACTTCCCATTTCCCTGACCAATGAGCCAGAGATTTTGTGAACCAGCTTTTGGGGATGGCATCAGGTAATATGTTCAGTAGCTGGCCTGTTGTCTGAAATTTTTTCCCCCCATGGGTTCCTATTTGAAGATAACCAAGAAAAAAAAAAACAAAACAGTTCTTACATTCTTACATTTTGAAGTAAAAATGTTGAGCAAAATGTGGTTTGCTGAGGAGTAGGGAATGCTATAATGTCACTTAAAAATGAGACCTCTTCTTCTGCAAGCAACAGTGACATCATGGGACTCAGAAAGATACTTTAGATGAGTGGACATAATTGTAGCCTGTGTTAGGCCTCACACAAGGATTATATCCAGCCATGACATAGGCGTTTTTTAGATAACTTTTCATGAATTCTCCTTTCGTGATCACTTGGCTGTGGAAACTGGGGGAAAAGCCAATTTTTAATAGTCTAGATACCTGTCAGATGACTAATTGTAAACTCATTTTGGAAGTGGTAGATTTTGCTCCCCTGGAAAAAAAATCTCTGTTTTGCAAAATTCTGTGTGTGTCTTCCAACACAGTCTCATTCAACTATTCCTTAAAATAGCTCACTGAGGCAAGGAAAATAAAAAGTATTTCAATTAGGAGATAAAAATTAGTCATGGAACAGACTAATGTTTATGGTAAATATTGTATTATCTTTCACATTCAAACTTGGTTTCAGGGGATAAAGAGATTGACTGGAATGTAAGCTTGTAATTTGATTTAAACAATGAGGCATTCAAATGCACAAAGGAGGCAGAAAGCAGTTCTTCTTTCCTGGGGCAGATGTGAAGGCAGCTCAAGACAGAAGAAAGTGTCCCACTCCCTTGCGCTGACGTTCCCAGGTGGAGCAGGGAAAGTAGGGATGTCGAGCAGTGTGGGTTCAGGAAGAGTGCAGCTATATGTGGCTCGTTGTAAATCAGTGCTAATAAGACTAATATACCACGGTACCCACACCATTTTACCACTGTCTGCCGTTTCAAGGAGAAAAGCGATGTGGAGGAGAACAAAAGGATGGGAGTGACAGGGAGAAGAAAAAAGGGTTGCTGCTGTAATCAGCATTTCACTGAACTGTGAATTTTAACAGGTTCTCTGTAGTTCAGATTGTTATTTTGTCCACTAGGTACCTGTACAAGATAATGATGACTGCTGACAGAATATTGCAGAACAGATGAATTCTCATGGACTTTGCAAACGGGTCTCTTGTCCAATATGTTTCAACCTAGATGACTGCAGCTTAGTCATATCACTGCATTGTTTTTGATGCTACATTTAATTTTATGAATAAACTGGTTTCTAAATTGCTAACCAGTTGTCTGATTAGCTGCCACAGATACCATTTAATCTAAGTGCTCAAGTAAAGTGTAACTGCTGCTTTTATGATATTATCAATACCCCTGTCATGTCTGTCTAACTGGCACTTATGCAACCTATGCTTATAAGATTAAATTCCTTTAGAAATAATTAAAGTATGGGTATTTTTGAGTAACATCAATGGTTATATTTAGTTTTTTGTAAATAGTACATGCTATCCTACGACTCAGTGGCTGATTGAATTTCAGTGCAAAATGTGTCAAACTGTGAAGTATAGGAATGGACCACACCTCTTTTGTTCTTTCTCTTCAAATATCTACTCTTGTTTCCCTGAGAAATCAAGGGTGTATTTTTTCAGGATTTATTTTCCAGCCCCCAAGAAGTGCTTATTTTAGTATTTGTGGGGTACAATCAGAAAACATAGGATTTAGCTTGCATTCAAAATGAGTACTGGAACAAATTTAGATGCTGATTTTCTTGAGATCTGCAATTTGTTCCATAAAAGCAAATATTATGACCACCAGTCATGCCTGTAAAGGGAAAACTGATCACCTGATAACATGCTGGAATACTTGCAGCTGGTGAAGTAAGTCTCGTCATCTCCACTTCATAAGGAGAAGAGGCACAGAGAAATGAAGTTGCATTGTGCACTGGGAATGTGGACAAAGGACAGTAACACAAAGATGACGAGCAGGTGCTCACACTGCCCAGAATAGATGCCTGTGACGTGAATTATTTACAGTTAATGAAAAGAGAGAGAAGCTCCTCAGAGGACCATTCAGAGTTAGCCCTGTGAAGCCTGGTAGAATAAATACTTTCTGATCTCATATTCCGTTGGCAGCTTTTTCATAGTTAAGGGTTAAGGGACATTGGAACAAGACACAAGACCTGAACATAAGCCATAAGCTATAATAAAGACTGATAACTGGCCAGGGTGGATATAGCCTTGATGGATGTCAGGCAGCATCGTGGGAGGGCAGCTGGGCATCATAGGATGTGGAGCGTGTTGTGAACCACCAAGAGTTAATGTGAAGAACATCCCCTCTCCTGTCCCTGCATTAAATCTGTGCCTACCAGCTATTGCATTTCTCAGTTTCTCATATGTACCTCTGGTCTTGCTTGCTCAAGGTCAAAATATTGTCAACACATGGTACTGAACAATGCGTGTTAGCTTGTACTGCTGTTTGTTGCGGGGGTGTTTGCTCTTTGCACAGCATAAAATGGTTAAACGTGGCGCTTTGCCTACTTACGGCTAGAGCTTTTGTACTTGCTTTATATGGTTACCTGAGTTATTTTCCATCTGTTTCCTCACATCACTTTCAACTGGCTTAATCCTACTGCCTGATTGTGGCATCTTCCACGATGCAATGTAATTAACCACAGGCAACTATTCAACATATTAGAGATGAAAGCAACGTAGTGTGTTTTTTTCTGGCTTCGTGACATGTGAAGGCCAAAAGAGCAGCTTTATTCTCTCCAGAGCTTCTCTACCATTCTTTGGTGTGTGCTCAGAATATTTTTAGATGGCCTCACAGGTATGCCTAGGACACCTTGCAATAATATTGCTTTGGCCCTATAACCAGCCTCTCCACACTGAAAAGGGGAATGCTGGCAACTGGTTAATATGTAGCAGAAGAAATTAAATGCCTCTGACAGTAATTGCCTGAAGAAAATTCAGAAGATGAGATAGCAACAACACAGCAGACACAAAATAACTAGATTAAGAGCACAATAGCCATATGTCAACATTATATTAAGAAAACAGTGCTTAAAATGGTGAGGTCAGAACCTTTGCCAAGAGCATGACATGTGGTTGCCAAACTAGTTTTGTCGGAGAAAGTAGTGTATGAAAAAGGTGCAAAAACCAGCCTCCACCTCCAGCCCCTACAATTTCAAATCTCAGTGTGTCCAACTGAGATTGATTATTGCAATTGATGAGGAGTATTAATGGGGGAGGGAAATATTAAAAATTAAAAACAATTCTTTTTCCATTTCTCAGTCTACTTAGAACTAAATGATGCTAATAAAGCAAGCCATAGTTGGCTAACAAAGTAATTTTTTCCCCATGTAAATCCTGACTCTTAAAACGTTTGTATTGCATTATGATCTCCCCCTCTCTACAACTAATGTGAGTAATAAACTGGTAGCTTGCATAAGAAATGAAGCTCATTTTCAGTCCTGTGCTTCTGACAAGACCAAGATTGCTGAAGTCTAAGGAGGGGTTTTAGTTTCAGACCTCCTTACATTTCAGTTAAACATAGTGAATTCCCCTACTCAGTCAAAAAATATCCGTCTCTAGGAAGTGTGAATATAGAGACCACTACCATAATAGCATTTTCAGAACAAAGATACAGACTCTCGTTTTTGGTATCACAGGGTGTTACATATACCTACCAGTTAACTTCTCTAAAATTTTGGTATTTATTTAATATCTATACCTGACAAGATTATTCTTCCTATAAAGATTCCCTCTGAACATCAGGAAACACTTTTTCACTGTGAGGGTGACCGAGCACTGGCACAGGGTGCCCAGAGAGGTTGTGAAGTCTCCATCCTTGGAGATCTTCAAAAGCCATCTGGACATGGTCCTGGGCAATGTGGTCTGGGTGGCCCTGCTTGAGCAGGGGGGTTGGACCAGATGCTCTCCAGAGATCCCTTCCACCCTCAGCCCTTCTGTGAGTCTGCAAAGAGATGACTGATACAAAGGGCCTATTAATGATCCTCTCTTTTTTGGGAACCTCTGGTATATGCCTAGGCTTACATGTCATCTGTATTATTTTGATAAGAACATATAAATAGGCAGCGTGCTGTAAGGTGCCATACTTATATGATTTAGCCTGTTTATTCTAGCTGAAAAAGAGAGGAAAAAAAACATCCCTTAGTGAGTATAAGGTACCTGGATACAGATTTAACCAGATCTACTTTAGGTCTTTTAAAGGTAAAACTGTCAGCAAAATGTCACACCCCAAAGTGACACAGTTACACCAGTGTGAATTTTTATATGCAGGCCAACTCTTGCTCTACTATATGTAAAATGAATCGTAGGCTGCAGTCCAACTCCCTTAACAAAAAAATAATTGGCAGAAACCTCTGCTGCTGGATTTGGCAGTACGGGAGCTGTACGGGCACGCAGGCTGATTCAGTCTCGTTTTCAGAGGCACTTCTCCAGAACAAGGGTACCCTACATACGTGAGGCATCACGAGGAAGTTCGACCATTTATTTAGGAAATTTAACTCTGTGTGCCACTTGACCACTCTCGTGGGGACTATATACCCCGACATTGGATGTTACTCTGGATATTAGTCCACAAGCAGTTCAGATGCACAAGTGATATTCCCCGTCTTCTCCATCTTCTTTGCAGGGGCTGCTGCAATGGTACCACCTGGACTCCCAGCAGCTACATCTCGGTGTGGATACTTTGAACATGTGTGTAATCATAAGTTTTGCCCACCATACAACACAAAAACTGTGTAATTTTGAACCAAGCGCATTGTGGTGTTTTTTTTTTTTTCCTTTGCTGTCTGTTTTCCTAGGCGTTTGCTTCACATCAACCTTTTGTAAATGTGACACCTAGAATTGTACCTTTTTGCACGCTCCCCCAAATGAAAAATTGAATTACTGCCTAATTAACTGACTGTAAGATCTGGGGTTTTATGAGAAAAACAGAGGATTTGTTAGAATTCAAAGCCTGGCATTATTGCAATGTGTGAAAAAACATTTTTGTCTTTAGTTAAATTATCACTTACTCAATTTCATCTATCTTATTAAAAGCTACGTTGGAACAGCCTGTTGCTTAAATGAACATACCTCCCCATGAATATGTTGTTTTGATTCCACGGTTCCTTTTTTGCTAAATCTGTTTATGAGCTGAAGAAAGTGAAAGACAAGTGGAAAAAATTAGCAGTTGATATCTCTAGTTCTGACTGCTACATGTTTAATATTTAGTTGATTTTAGATTTACAAATAATCTCGATATGTATGCAGTACTGAAATGGTAAATATTCCCTTACTGGGTAAGGCTCAATAAAAATAACACTGAATGTAATGTTTAATGGTCCCTATTTTTTGAAAGGTTTTCTTGTCTTTGAAATACATAGGTGACTACTTGGTTTAATAAAGGCTCACTGTAATTAGTGATACACACTTATAAAGAGTCAAACTGTTCAAATTCAAGCCATGTTACGGTTTTCTCATGTTTAAAATCCATCCGTTAGATTAGGTGGAAGGGTCGTAAAGTACTCTGTGAAATCAGGCTCTGATATATCACTCTTGAAGGGTGTTAATTTGGTTCTCCAGTTCTGATTTGTTTGGAAGAACATATTAATTGCTTGTTAGACAGAATTAAACTGTTTTGTGCTATGAAAAGAAAAAAAAGAAGAAAAGAAAAGAAAAGAAAAGAAAAGAAAAAACTGAATTGTTGAGAATAAAAAGCTGGATCTTTGCAGAGCATTTTCATTCTGATTACAGCAGCTTGTTTTGCAAAAGGCAGAACAGGATGATTCTGTCTTCTTGGCTCTTTGCACAGCTCTGAGAAACAAAGGCTGATACTGCTGAGAGTTGAGAAACAGAAAGAATTTTATTCCCTGCCAAAAAAAAATTCCTAAGGTCATAGTACTGTGTGGTCTACCTCAGCATCTCTCCTGACTCACAGCTCAAGAAGTCAGGAAAATGATTGCAGAAAAACTATTTCACTCGAAAGCAAAAGTACTTGGTTGTGTTGCAGCTGCAGAGAGGTGATTGTACCTGGGGCCTCATCCTGCATCTCCTGAGCCAGAGCAGAGTCCCTTTAAAGTTAATGGAGCCTAACTTGGGCATCAGGACGTACATGGATTAAGTCAAGAACAAAGTCATAACCACCAGGAATCCAGAGGGAGAGGTCTCTCAGAAATGAGATTCCACCACTGCAGCGTCCATTTTAAAACACCAGCCATTTCAAGCAGGTATGTAGGTTCATGCTCTGCGTCTGGCAAGACTGTAGAGAAGGCAGTGACCAGACAGGCAACAAAGTGAAGGGTACACGTCCTCATCCTCTCATAAAGTTCCAATTTAAGAAAAATCATGGTGCTGAATGAATTTTCTTGAAATATACAGAATTCGTGCAAAACCACGTGGACCATAACAGACCCATATTCCCACAGTAGAATTGTAAACATTGATTTCAAACTGGCAGGGCAAGGCTATCCCTCTCTCCTAAATTGCCTGACATGCTCTCATGAGGGCTGCCCCTTCTGTCACCTATTACTCAAGTTCATATATACGTAAGAGGTGTAGGCTGGGGGAAGGGCCCACCCATTCACATGAGCCTGTCTTAGGCAATATGGTGCTTCTTTAAGGCGGACCACATGAAGCTGACAAGTGATGACTTTGATTATTTTCTACAATAGTAGTTGATTTCTAGTGCATTGTGTCAATATTATACCAATCTCTTTAACAATATGTAGACGAAAAGAAAGCAAGTGTGTCTATGTAGCTGCAAATCTACTAAATATCTAGCCATTTTTGGGGACTTGATTGTTGAATTAACTGCGAGATCCAAACTTTGCCATTGTATTTTTTGGAAGGTTTTCTATTTGCTTGGTAGTTATTCTATGTAGGGTGATTTTCCTGTGTTTAATTAGAATCTCTGGTTTCTTAGAACATGTTATGTTTAAAGCTGAAAGGATGCCAATCAGCTTTTCTTGATAATGTCAGTTTGCAGTGCTGCTCTCAAATGGGTGTGACGAATCCACTTGGGAATTTTATGGATTCTGCATTTGTATTCAATAGACTTTAGAGAGTTTGAATATCACGAGGACCCCTTCCAAATCTGAAATACATGTGCACAGATACAAAACTTACTTTTTGCAGCAGCCTTACCGTATCTTGGCTCTCTGCCTTGACTGCTTCAATTCTTATGTCTCCGGCAAACAGCAAGCTCTGATATCTTGGGAACATCAATGGGACACTTCCTTTGTGTAACTCCCTTTTGTGTGCCTTAAAACTGGTGATCCAAACCTTGTACTTTGTTACTAACAGGGGTATTTTTGCTCTTTCCTCCTTAACACTTTAGCAGCCTACCAAACCTCTTGTTTTGTCTGCCTGCTGTATTTTTGCCTTACCCTCACCCCTGAGCTCTCTGAACCAGGAGCTGTCACCTAAGCTTGACCTTGTCCCTGCCAGTCACTCGATCTTGGGTATGAGGCCATGCATGCTACCAAATGCAAAAAAAACCCAAACCCCAAACCACACATCTCCTTTATTACTTCTGATCTTACCCTTAGGCAAGACAATGCTAATTTTTTGGGGGGTAGGGGTCGAGTTTTTTTGAGTAATTTGAGCTATTTGTGTTTTAGGACTGATACCTACTGGCCATAAGGGCTAGCTACTAATTTACATCACCAGGTTTAAATTTAAAGTGGTTGACTCCAAGCACAAATACTGGAATTTCTCCATTGAAGGAAATAAAATAACTTTTCGCTTTTTCTGAATTTCTGTAACTTTGTGAGATAAAGGTCATCCAATTTTTCAGATACAGTTGTCTAAACTTGTTTTGTCCATCTGTTTTTGTCCTGGCATGCACATCGGTAAATCCTTCATGTAAGTGCTGTTTCATTGTTCTTCCAGAACAATGAGGATGAATAGTCAGGAATATTATTAGTCTCTAAATAAAATAGAATTGTTCTCATTTTCTCTAAACAGGAAAACATCCAGTAGCAAGACAGATAGGGATGTGAAATCCATAGCAAAGTAATGATACTATATTTGTTAGTAATCAAGATAAAATATGGCTTCATTTTAAAAATGATACCTAAGATACAATGAAACAACAGAGATGTAAATAATTAAAAATATTTTAACATCAATGTTTGCTCTTTTTAGCTTTTTTTTTTTTTTTTAATTTCTGAGGGACTCATTCATAGCTATCTTCAGATTTGGCCACAATTTAGTGGGCATGTATTTCAGCACTTTGCAGTGAAGCAAATTGCTTAAGCTTTTATATATTTATAAAATATATATGAATTATAAATGTTGTATACTTTCACACTATAAAAAACTAATAGTCCTTGCTATTGTCACCCCAATGGGTAGGTGGAGATAGTGTAAAATTTATAAAGTGTCTGTTGATGCAAGGTTTTGGAGTCACATTCTGATTCGTGTTTAGATTTGCTAAATTACGAAAGAGTATCAGTGAGATAGGACTGTCAGAGGCTCATATGTTGTTTCAGAGAAAACTGAAACCAGGAATGCATTAAATTGTTAGACACTAATGACAGAGTCAATGCGGGTGAGCGCTGAACAGAGAAGGAGATAAGGCAGAACAAAATGCTCCGGAAATGTTGCTGTTTTCTGGCAGTAATGCTTTTCGTACCTATGATGGGGAAAGACAATGACTCTGTTGTCACAAGAAGGTCTTACCCCAGGAGTAGTGAATATGATTTTCAAGCAGGAAGGGCTAGGTCAGGGTTTTACCTGAGGTGGCATATGAGATGATGATGATGATGATGACAGGCAAAAACAGTTTAGCAGGGCATGGCACGACCACCACGAAGGACTTCACCTTCACCTGGGAGCCGCCCTGCCACACCGCAGAGCTTCGGCTCATGCCACGGCACAGCTGAGCCTGACTGGAGCTGGTCTTGTCAGCTCCTTTGGAGAAATGCTAGTTGGCTTGAAAAGGTATTGCTCTTTTTAAATAAATAATCGTATTGTTGAATAACAGCTGTTGCTCCAAATGGCGTTTGGAGTCACGTGAAGGCAACTTTCTCTCTAGGATGCCTCTGTGAATTGTTGTTCTCTGGAGAGCAGTCAACTAAGAATCAAAAAGGACACCTAAAAAAACATAGTATTTGGGTGAGATTGAGTTAAAGACAAGCAAAGGACAAGTTAATACATCAAAAGGATTAGTGTAACACAGCAGCAACAATTTTACATAATTTCCACAGGAGAAAACGTGGCCTGTGAATTTTCCTTTTCCACGTCAATGAGCTTTACTCGTGCGTTACCAAATGCCTTCAGCAGCGCCTAGAATTTTTGTGATAATGGAAGTTTAATTTGGCAAGAGGCAGAGGAACTTGGTCAAGGCCAGAATAATGAAGCAACCCCTTCACACTGACAAGGGAGAGAACACCCCTCTCTCTCTGACCCCTGGGCTGTGGCACGCAAGTGCTCGTGCCACCTCCTCGTGCAGCACCGTGGTGGTCGGAAGACGTAGATGAGCTTCTTACAGGCTACGCCGGCCTGAACACATTGTCCTGCAGGCAGACTGAGATAAAATGGTCCGGATTCTTGACTACATGGACATTGCTACTATATACTCAGTTTTCTTTGGACATGTTTTCTTTTGGTTGACAGGAAAATAGCACTTTGCCATTTGCTCAGTGTTTTGGGTTAGCTGATGCCTGCTCAAGCGACTGGGTCTGACTAGGCTGTCTGTGCCCCGGATGGCGGCTGGGTGTGCAGAGGTGAACTCTAAAGGCACAGTGAGCCTCAAGTGCTGGGAGGCACCAGTATACCTGCCTTTGCATAGCAGATTTGATATAATCCGTATGCAGCATCTCTCTTGTACCTGCATTACAGAAGTATCAGGGGCAGAAATATGGCAGTCCTAGATATAGGCACCAGTTCACATGCTGTTATCTTGCTGTTGCTATTCTAAGTGAGAAAATTTAACTGCAGGCTGCTCTTAGGACTACCTTCAAACAGCAGCCACAACAAAATTTTGTCTAGGTAGACCTTCTTGTTTTGCCATATTGAGCCCCTGCCATGCCAACGAGTTGTTACATACCAGGATGAGTTTTAGGGATATTGTACTGGCAAGAATCCCCAAAGAAAAATAAAACAAATGTGATACTGCCTCTCATTTTGCTTATAATGGAACACAGCACTCAAGCCTCATCTTGTAAGTACTTTGAATTGAATCCTCAGCTGGTGCAAATGGTCTCCACCCCACAGAGGAATGGTTTTCTGTGTGCCAGTGCTCCCAGTGGCTTCGCTGGGAGCTCTTCGTACCGAGCATTCGCAAAAGCCAACCTGCAGCAAATAAGCCTGACTTGAACGCGTTTGTGAGCATTGATAGATCTTGCCATGAACCAGACAACAAATTTTATTTGAACTCTGTCCCCTTTGTAACTTTTTTTTTGCAATCCTCAATATGTTTTTGCATTTAGAGACTGGAGAGACCTTCTGTAGCTGTGCTAACACGTGCTGGTTCCCCTGGGTTAGAATAAAAAGCTGTTTAGCCTGGTGAAATTCCTCACAGCTGTTAACCAAAGATTGTGTTGGATGAGGGGCATGCCCCACATGTCAGAGGGTGCTGAGTTCACATGTTGATAGGGTTTCACATTTTAATTTTGCTCTCTAAAGCCACAAATAACAAAGACAAAACTGCAAGCCTCCCATGGCAGAATGATTGCAAATAAAGCAAACCATGATTGATTTTAGTTTGACAGCTGAGTGTTGTTTTGCCTACCTAACCCAGGAGCACATAAATATTCACCAGAGAAATGAATGACCTGCCTCATCTTTTGCCTCTTAAAGTCCTTTTGGCCACAGTTCTGCAAAGACAAGTACATGCTCAGCTTTCAATATGAGGGCTGTGATTAAAAGCAGCTTTATCTCTTCCTGAGCAAAGCTGGCTACATGTACTTGGATACAAACACACCTCTGAACATGCCATCGAGTTACAACACCTCTACAAGCAATGGCCCATCCTCTGCATATTGTAATTGATTGTATGCGAGTTCTATGGTTCCCCACCTGCTTACAAAGTAAAATGCATTATTAAAACTGTTTTCATTAAGATCTAGGTTGAGTTGCAATACCTCTCAATGCTGTTTCAAACTTTGATTGCATGGTTTTACAAAAATTTAAACAGTCTTTTCCCAGTATATGTTATAAAATGTTTTTGATTGAATTGAAGAGATTTTCTGCCCTTTTTGGTGCAGTTCCTGTACAAGTAATTCAGAGGGTTACTTATGATGGAATGACAACAGCAAATCTGAACTACTGATTTATACCAACCCAAAGGGTTTTTAATTATTAACAAGAAACATATTGTTCAGAGTAAAACAAAATTACAAATGTGTCTGCTCAGCAGTGTATAGGTTCATTCAGACTGACTTGGAAATGGGATCTATCTTGGGTGAATGAGGAAAGCAAAAGGAAACCTAAAGCTCTTAATAGACAGAGGCTGTACCAAACAAGCCCTCTTTCAAAAGCCAGGGCTTCTCTTTCCAACGTGGTGACTTCAGAAGGTACCAACAGCATAGGTGGGTGTTCCATTGAGTTAGGTTTAAAAGAGAAGTGTGAACACACCCAGTATATTGGAAGCAAATATTCTGAAGATTGCTCACAAGCTTTGTTAGAACATGTCTAGCTCTCTGAAGCACGTAAACACCAACATAGAGGTTGATTTTAAACTTAGCAAACTTCCAGCCAAGTGTGGGTTTTCTGAGGGAAGTCGCATATGTCATTACCCCGCACTGACTCACATCTTGGGAGCCTTCCCTTAGCTCTGCTGATAAGTGAGAATGGTAGAAGCATTCCAATGGTCAGGGTATCTAGCAAGTTTTCAAGATGGTCTTGTAAAATTTTACATGCAATATTTAAAATTAAGTCATTGTAAATGCAGCAGAGTGCTATGCATCCTTTCTTGTAATTCCCTTAAACCGTAGTGTGAATGGTAGTGGAAGAATGATTAAAAATGACTCAGACAGAAGGGGAAAAAATGGTCATTTGTCCTTCCCTAGCTTTCTTTCCAAGCCTGAGAACACTTATTTGTGTAGTTTAATTTAATTTATGTATCTAACTGTGATCTCATGGAGTCATCTGAATGAATCCTATGAGCAAAATTAAGAGATTTTATTTCCATTCTTCTTTCTCCTAATCACAAAATTATGTCCAATAAAAAAGAAACAAGATTTTAAATATTTAAGAGTTGAGTTTAGGCTGGCAATACACACAAAGTTTATAGGCCAAAGTTTTCAAATATTCTGCCTAATTTTACGTTCCAGATTTGCCTCTTCCATAAAAAAAACCACTATACCTTTTGGTGTTAATGGGAAATACAGGCACTTGGTGGTTTTAAGTCAAATCATTTTGGGGCAAATATCAGATCCAAACATGAGTCCAGTCATTTAATTATTTCTGAGTCTTGCTTTAAATGTCCAAGATTATACCCCTGAAGGAGCACCCAGCTTTTGGGGTTTAATGACACCCCAGAGCCTGCAGCTCTTCCCTGGATGCCGGGAGCAATCTCCTTCCTGGCACGGTCAACGGAGCTGCTCCCTTCCTAGCCCATTCCTTGCAACAACACGGATCCAGCAAGACTGGTTTTGGCAAGGCTTGGCTCCTGCTTTGTGGTAACAGCAGGAGTCTACTGAAATGCTGTAAGGCTCCTTCGCGCAGGGCTTAACCCTCTTTTCTGGATGAAAGCTCTAAGACTAACATGGGCTTGCGAGCCAGGCACTGCGTTTGAGAACTTTGGTCCAACCTTTATCAGGTCATTCTGGAACTGCAGATTTCTGCTTCTGCTTTTAAAATGGGTGCTCACGTCTGTGTGATACATGAGCTACAAAATCTTTCTCTAAATTTGTTTTATTACTTTTATATATGATCTAAACTGCAGAATATTTTACTGTCTCCATATTAAATTCACAAAAGGTAGAAGCAGTTGGAATTTAAGCAGGTTGTATTACATTCCCTACGTGGACATGGGGTTACCAGTGTACAAGTAAAAAGTGCTTGTACTGCTGTATGCTTTGCATCCGTAACCTTTTAGCATGGTAAGAATAAAAGGTACAATACGTTATGGGAGGGCAAAGGGGGAAGGAGAAAGATTTTATATGAGTTACAATGAGGTATGAATTAATGGTTTAAGCTCAAACATGAGAGCTATGAATTGTTGAATTCCTACTCTGAATTTAAGGATGCGGCTTTTGACAGGGTGCTGAGAGCCAGATTTTTACAAATTCCTCCAGTTTTTCCACTTAATTATTGTCAGATCACTTAGATGACTAAATGCAGCTCTAAGCTGAGAAGGTAAATGCTGACACACTCTCTTGCGTGCCTGCAACGTTACACCGCAGCTGATCATCGGGATTCAGATTGAAGTCATGTTCTCTGTTTTAAGAAGTATTGTAAAGAATCTATCACACTTGATTTCTTAAAAAAGAAAAGACTAAGTCTATACTAATGTTAATGAAGTACTCTATGTTTATTTTAATGCAAATCTGTTGTATTGTCATTAAAAATAACTGTAATTCTGATGTTACAAACTAGAAAAATAACTATAATTCTGATATTACAAACTAGAACATTCTTCAGGTTGTAATACAAAGCGCTTGGCTCAAACTCTTTACAGGTAAATAAAACAAGCTAAGGTGTTACTAAGGCAAATTAATATGTAGTAAACAAGAAATAAAAACCACTATAGGATTTAAACAACATGCTGATACATGCTGAAAGCCCTGGAAAATATAAGGAATCTGATTTGGGTCAGATTAGTTAACAATATTGTTCCACTTTGGTGGATGTTGCTAAGTTTGACCCAAGATGATTCTGAAAATTCTGGGACTGATTGTCTAGAAATGTTATGGGGATCTAACAAACTGATTGTAGTCTGTTGTGTAAATTCCTCGTAGTCAGATACTCTTGTGTCCTGTAAAAGAAACCACTTACACACCAAAAGACACTAGAAATACAGGTGGTTTTGACATCATTGCATACTATTGCATTGGCATTATCACTGCATATTGTCTTATGAATTTTTTAATCACAATAATGTAGAATTCAAAAGAAGGCACCATATGAAAACTGTAAACCTATGTGTTTGTCATGAATCCATTTGAAGAACTTCTCACTGACCTGAAGAATGGCAACTTTAGTGTTTTTTTTTTTCTTACTGTATTGCATTTTTAATTCCTTACTAACACACATGCAAGAATTATAACTTTTCAAGAGCTAAAGCGATTTTTCCTCAAGTCTGTCTAGATAAATCCATAATAAGGAGGTGGTAGTAGTTTTCAGCTAAGTTTCCACAGGGATTCCACAGTCACTTAAAAACCCAAACATCTGGCCCGAAGAGAATGGTTATGAAAAAAATAAAATAAGGGACATTGAAAGCAGTGATTTTAGGGTGAGAGATGGGAAGCTTAGGTGCTTGAGTTCCCTTTTAAAATTTTTTAATTAATTAGTAATTAAATAAGATGGTACTTGCCATTTTAATCTCCTAGCCAGTGGTTACCAATCTTGACCCACAGCTCTGAGACTTTAGCTCCAAGTCACACGTCTACCAGCCCTTTCAGAGCAGGGAGCACCATGATCCTCAGGCAACCTGCAGGGTCCATGTCACTGCCTTAAACTGATGCTCTTCTGTGTTAACCAGCCTTAACCACCCTGGGGACGTGATCCAGCTCTCTTACTCCACAGCTGCATACCACGAGCACTGATCAGCAGAGTCAGTCCCTCGGAGGTTTGAACGACGGTCTTACTAGCCAAAGAGAAACTGAAATGGTTCATGAGACATTAAGAAAGTATCTTCCAGTTTGTTTAGTTCTGAGTGGATTTAGCTTCTCCTTCAAGTCAATGGCAGCCGAAGATTTCAACAGTCATGAGGACCAGCTTTGATCCTGCTAAGCCCTACTTAAAACAGGAATCTTCATTCAGGCACGTTCCAGTGACTTTGATGGAACTGCGCACATGTGTAAGAGTCTGCAGGATCAGCAACCCTTAACTAACAAGGGAGTTACGTAAAACTGAATGGCAACTGTAAATAAACACAACACTACAGACCCTGGTGTGCTGCTCTGCTCCTTTTTGGACACACTATCCTATCTTTGCTGAGGCAAAGTCTTCCCTGCTCTCTTCGTGTCACACAGATGGGATCAAAAAGCTGAAGAACTGCTTTTTCATGACGGGAGTCCATCTCAGGAGTATTGCTATTAGTCTTTGCTAGCCATCAATGTCTGGAAATTTCAGTCAAGTTGCTAGTAATTGTATTGAAAGGGTTTGTGTGTGGGTGGTCGAAAATATGGTGCTTGGCCTCTAGTGCCAAACTCTCAGGCAATATCAGCTGTCTTTACACAAGTGATGAGGCAGAATATGTTACTTTAAGTTTAATATTCAGAACTTTGTCTGTCTTGCTGTCAAAATCTATACATGTGGAGAGGATTGCTGACTACGGAAAGTGCATAATTAAATACCTCAGCACAGAAGAAGGCATCATGTAGTTTTCATGGGTAAAGGTGGTGTGCGGTGATTCTTCCATTGTTTACATTTAAATGTCTCCTCAAATGCTTTTTTTTTTTATATGGTGGCAATTTATTGTTAAATCGGTAGTATCTTAATTTTAGACGCTCTGGATGTGTAGTTGACTTTCCTGTGTTTTGTTATGTGTACACAGATAATCAGATGATTGGTTCTTCCCCCCACACTTAGTAGAAACTTTCCTGTTTTTTTTTTTCACTCGTTGTATTACATAGCATTACTAAAAACATGGGATAATTTAAACTACTGACTTCTGTCCCTGTTTTTGCTGGTGCATCTTTTTCCGTTATGAAATTAAGACATTTGTAGCCTAAATGTTGAGAAAAAGGGGAGCAGGTTTGGAAAGGAGAAAGGGAACCAAGGGAGAAAGGAAACTCTGAAGAGAAAAAAAGCAGAAAAGGCCTTGAAATCAACTGAGTGTAGCAAAAGAAGGCTAAGGTTGAAAATGTGATATGATGTATGTGTAAGCACATGGACACCGATGGCAGTAAAAGTGAATGTCAAGAAGAGATGGAGAACAGGGAGAGGGAATGTTGGGTATTTTGCAAACCATTGCCTTTGCATCAACGTACATCTTTAATGAAGTGTGTTTTGTTTTCTTCTCTTCTTTTATAATGTTTGTGAAAGCTGGTGATACCCTCCAAAGGACATTCAACACATGGCTGGCAGGACAACCTTTTTTGGACCACCATTTAACCTTGGATGTAGGAAAGAAGTAAAATGGTGATTGTTGGTCCTTTCTCTGGAAAGGGCTTGTGCTCTATGGTACCTGTGAATATCCATCTTTGAATGTTGATCATTTTATCAATTTTCTCTGAGAGTGCTTTCCCCTTTCTCCCCAACAAGCTTGTTTGCATACCCACGCTTTGCAATAATGGCCCCTAGGCTGCTTAAACAAACAAACCAGGCATTTTTCTTCATCTTTTCCTAGCTGTTTTACGTTATTTTCACGAAGCAGCAGAAAAAAAATCACTAAAACCCATAGATTTGTCCCTTTAGGATTTAGTGTTAGCCTACAAAAAAGTTTAGCAGTGGGTAGTTTGGAAAAAAGGATAATATATATGTATTTAAAGATAAACTGTTCTTTATTTGTCTCTGCAGCAAACCATATTGCTGATTAACCACTGCTTTCATAAACTACAAGTGGGCCATTTAAGCTGTTCCACTGCTGGTTAATGTACTGTATTGTGCTCCCTCTTTCTACAGTACCTAGCTAGTGTTTTGTTTTTATTAGAAATTCACCTATCCTTGTCTACTGAGGAGAAAAGAAATTACACTACGGAGCCCTACAGCCCATAAAATGGCAGAGATTCCTAAATAAGACTGGCCTGAAACTGAAACCTCTGTCTGCCTGCACTGTAATGAAATGCATGACTACAAGAGATAATAATAATTGCAGCAATAGCTCGTTACAGCTCCCAGATGATTTGGTGCTGTCAGGAGTGCACTGTCCTCTGACATCCCAGGAGGCGAGCAGCATCACTGACTGCAGGCCCTGATTGGTGTAGTGAAATATTGCTGGCAAAAATTAAAAGGTCTTGGTGTCAAAATAATTCATGATATGCATATCTTCCATTCTGATGAAACGGCTGATATCCGGATTAGCAAGATAATAAAACTGATCAGGCTACAGTTAAACAATTTGAGCTGGAGAGCTGTTCATTTTGTAGGTGTCACTTGTCAGATCAAGGGGTCAGAGCAGGATGAAAGGCTCTCCCCAGTAACCTTCTGATGATTTGGATCTGGAATGTTCTTCATGATTTGTCCAAAGTTTTCATCACTGGGCTGCCGGGTAGCATTACCACGGCAGACTCTATTCTGACATTCAAATCCTGGGAATGACAGGTTATTAGGAGAAGAGAACTGGCTGTACATACATTAAGCCTCGTATCTTTGACCTGTAATTTGAACTGATAGTGATATTGTAATTGAGTGAGTAAAAAAAGGAATTTTTTATTAAAACATAGGAAGATGAAGAAAACGTTTATTTTCAGGAGATTTGTGGGTTCATAAAATAAGCTTTTTTGATGACGATTTATTTTACGGCTCTTGAAATGCTGAGCTGTGTGCTTACTATTTATTTTATGGAACAGTTCTTTAAAATAACACAGCTTCCTATATATTTCCAGCCTATTTGTCAGTACCCAAGCTGGTGTGGATGGAGAGATATCTGTTTCATATGGGTGTTCATGTATCTGAATAGTTCAAGGATTATCCCAATAAAATGGACCTAGGAAAATATTGCACCCAGTTAATGCTCGTTGCTTCAGAGACCCCTAATGTCCTTTCTTGACACCTTATTGCAGGCTATTATTATACAATGGATCTTCAGTCATATGGTTATAGGGAGTGGGGCAGAGCCGGGCTATCAGGGTAATTGACTCCCGTGCTCGTCGGTGTTACACACTTGAGTAACTAATTCAATGGAATGTGTTTTCATGTTCTCCCACACAGCCCTGCCCCGGCATAATTCTCCTCTCGGGGCCCCGGCAATTCGGGACAGGTGAGGAGTGGCACAAGGGCTTTTGATTTCTTGAAGACAGGGCCAGAGGCTCAAACAGAGCCAGGTCCCATGGTAAATCTGCTGCTAGCAAAACAACCTCTGAACCCAGTAAATTAATTGGGGTTACAAAGAATTCACTGCTCCTGATGAAACGGGCCCTCCAATACTTGTCTGACAATTGGTTTTGTTGCTGATTGTTATTGTTTGTGACTGTTGCTTTTTGTTAAACAGTCCAGCGATAACGGTTTGGCGTAGATAAAGCGCTTAAGTGACCCATCGATAGCAGGAATCAGGCTGGACCTCTGTTTGGTGCAGAGCTCTGTACCTACGTGAAAAATCCCACTCCCTTGAAACTCAAAGGAGTCTTGCACTATTTCTGTGTGAGCTGGTCCTTGCATAGATTCAGGCGAAGGCTTTCATTTTTTTCCAGGCATTTGGGAAAATACAGAGAAGAAGAAACAGCCAGCTTTCTAAACCAGGCAGTTGGATTCTTAAAAACCAATCACAAAGGACAGTGGTGGTTTGTTGATGCCATTTTTTGCTTGTGAACTGTTCCTAGAGGTGCAGCGAAGTGAGGATCAAAAGTCGCTGTCAACAAGTATTTTTGTTTCCCATTTACTATAGTACAACTGTTACCTAAATCCTTGGTCATACTATAGATGTTAATAAAGTATACTTGATTGCCCTGGGTTTATTCTCTGCTAATTTTCACAAGCAAGATTGTTGACCACTGAGAAGTTATGGATTCACTGCATTTGCACAGTGGCTTCTTCTACATAAAGGGTACCAGGTCTGGTATTCACATACTAATCTTATTTTAAATCAGAAGCCAAATCCTGCAGACATCTACAATATTTTTGTCTGAGAATCATTCTCCTGACTTATTTAATATTCAGATATTTGAGCAGATTCAAAAGAAAATACTTCACAGAAGACTTTTACTTAATTAACCCCCCCAAGCATAACTACCACTTCTTTTGCTTGTAATTACATTACAGTTGTTAAGTGAATATTGATGCTTATATAATTAAAGAATTGATCCTTAAAACATAATATCGTTATAGTAATATTTGCATAATTGTATTAAAAAAAGTTTCCAGAATGTAAATTTTATGGCCCATCTTTCAGAGGGATTTGTATATGCCTGCCCTTACAGTTAGGTCAAGTACAACACAAATTTGTGGCCTTACCCTCAGGAGTAAAGTTAAATAAGTAAGCATATATTTTCAGGACTAAACCTGTAGACTCTCCCCAATGCAGTCTCCGCAGACTACAGTGAATGATATAACAATCTTTAGCCATAAATCCATTTGTAGTTTTGGAAGGACACAGAGTTTAGACCTTGTAAGTAGTTTTGTTTTGTTCTGTGACATTAAGGTATATGCACAGTTTGTTTTTATGATGTTTACTGTCATTTAATTACTGATGCATCAAGATGATCACCCCAATTCAATTAAGTTAAAATTAATGCTTTTTTTTTTTTTTTTTTTTTTTTTTTTTTTTTTCAAGTCAACTGAAGTGTTTGGGATGTTGCCTTCTCCATGCACCAAGTATGCTCATCATCTCAAATGAAGGACTGCGTGCTTGAGGACTGTTTGATGGACTGCTAGATGTAGCCTTTCTTTACTGCTTAGTTTAAAAATTGGAACTGGTGGAAATTAGCACAGAGTTTGGTTATCTGGCATATAAACCAGAGTAGTTTAGGAAGGTCTTTAATGAAGCTGAGGGGCGGTTTCACCTACTCTTTCTCTCAGGTGCAGAAAGTCATCATTGGATAGGTCATCACTGGTGCGCCATTTACTTTTGTGGGAGGTTTTGGTGGAGATAAACAGAGTTAATTATTGTGAATGTCTTTCTAATTGTGGTATAAAAGCAATACCAGCCTTTCTTTCTCTTAGTTTTCCTCTCTGTTAAGAATCAGGTCACAAAGGACTCAAGTATTTCATTATGTAATACAGTTATATTTAAAAATATATGGCATGACATACCCTGATTTTTTGCACTTTCATAGGGATAGCCTGGTGCCTGTCTTCCCATAACTTTAAACATGATCAGTAAAACAGAAATGCAAACTGCTTTTGAGGAAAGGCTGTTGAAAATCTTCAAATTTGTACGACAATCAATGAGATATTTTCCCTGTTAGCTTATCACTAATTTCCACAGAAGTTCAAGTGCATTCCTGATGGAGCTCAGATGAAGGGAGAGGCTAGAAAAAGCCTGGACTTTGTAGTATTTCCATTTTAAAATACAGTACAAACTGGATTTCATCTCATAGATTCCATTTAAATCCAAACTGCTTGATTTCAATAAGCACATGTTTGATTCAAATTTATTTCTGATACACAGTATGTAAACCTAGGTGTCAACCTAGTTAGAAAACATTAGATACTCAGTGAATTTTATATACAATACATGTTGGTTGGGAATAGATGTTTATATTTCACTCTACTTTCATATGCAATTCAACCAGCTTCTAGTGAGGACAGATCATTTTTTTTGTCCTTCCATTATCTTTCCTAAGTCACAGGCATGTATGTGAGTTTACACATACTAGCTATAAAGATGCAAGAAGATATGAAAAACAGAGGGAGGTCAGCTGATTACATACATAAAAAGATATGAATTCATTGTTTCCACATCAGCTGTACATTTTTGGGGCACCTAAGAAATGACTCAGTAGCTTAGCTTATTTGATTCCCTTACAGGTTTTATGTCTTTACCCCATTTTAATTTTTCATTAGAATATAATAATAGCCACAGAAAAAAAATGATTTGGTCTATGATCTATTTCATTATATCCTCATCATAAGGGGAGAATCCGAGGTGGGAGAGCATCACTAATTTTTCGGCACAGTAATTTATTCTACAGTATTTAAATGTTGTAATTTTCACACTGAGGCACATGCTGCCACATCTATCGTCCCCTGGACCAGTTTCTGTCTTGCTCTTTCCTTTTCATCTGTTTTGTTTTTGCATTTTTTTTCATAAATTCGACAGATGGCCTCTTGATGAATCCTTGATAATACTGTCATGTAAAGCAGCTAAGACTAGAAATCATCTCACAACAATTTTTCATTGCAAAGAGAAAATTGAAGGCAGACAAACATCACTAAGTCCGTAACAACAGGAACAAAATACCCACTTCATGTAAATAAAGAGGACAAGCTTTCCTTATAATGCTCAAACGCTAATGCCAGTATCTTTTAAAGCCTCTGGATTTTTTTATGCTACATTTAATTCATCTTTCAGGCCTTGGGTTTGTTTAGTATTTTGTTGGTTTCATATTCAGAAACATTTTTACTGGCTCTTAATGTGTTCTCCCTCCTCCTTAGTCCCCCTCCTTTTAGGTCTTTATAATTGTGGATCAGGTGAAGTTTGCTTCCCCTCATTTCAAGGTCATGCACCACTAGGACCATTTTCCTGACTCAGAGGGCACGTAATTTCACAGCCGTGTACTCCTCATTAATCCACCCTGAGTGGGTGCTCAGGAAGTTCCAGATCACAGATTTGTTTTTGTCTTGTTCTCTGACTCAGTGCTTCACAAAAGGATTAGATTAACCCCTTTTGATTGTATTTATATCTTACTGCATCATGATAGAAATAAAGTGATTTCTTCTGCTCCCCATGTAACCTTCCCACCCCTTCCACCTCTGAACTGGGGACTCACAGCATTTCTTTTCAAATAGGCTTTGGTTAGCTAAAGTGAACCTTGTGGCAGACGGAGAGAATTGTTTGTTTTCTCTTGCCTCTCTTAATGCAGCTTTAATGTATGAATCTCTTTCTTCCTGTTTGCAGAGACTTGTTTATTAACTTTCAATGATTTCTGTTTAACTGGGAACTGCTGCAGTCTACTGGCTCTGAACCTGGTCTCATCTGGACCTGAATTGTCCTGGATCCAAACAAAGAAGAAAACAAAAAAAGATGACACAGTTACTACTGAGGGAGAAGTCGATCGTTTCCCCCTTCCTATATTGGCCCGGTCAACTGTATCAGCCAGACCTCTTCACCCCACAGTTGTCTTCTGTTGGCCAACTTCTCCTTGGCACAAGGCGGTGAAAGGGGTCCCCTGGCTCACTGTTGTGGGTGGGGGTTGACCCCCCCAATGGCACCTGCCCTGGTGTGCCCTTGGGATTGGGGAACCTGGCCTGCTGGGGGGCTCTTGGGGGGGTCTTCCATCCCTGTGCCTCAGTTGCCCGATGGCAAAATGCAAAGCATATGAGAGCTGAGAGAAGTGCTTTTAAATGGAATTGAGCTGTTGCATTTAGCACCTTAGGGCAACAAGGTCTGGTATTTAGAGCAACCCAGTGGGAGACCCTGAGCTGGCACAAACCTTGGTGTAGTTACTTAACGTTAGTCCTTCCTCTGTCTGTAGTAGGAAATGAAGTTTGTAAGAAGGTATATAAAGTCACCTTTGAATCCTTCAGGTAGGACTTGATTTGAGATCAAAATTCGTAAATGTAGGTGTCTACAGAGAAGCTTTGTGTCTCAGATGCTATTCCAGTTGGTGGAACCTGCGGGTTTATTGAGCAGACCGGCAGCAGATGGGCAGCTCATGATCTTAACTACATCTTCATTTTTGTAATGGGAGTTTAGGTCAATGGTGCACTTGTAAACACCTAAATTCAGGTGCCTTAATCTCAATATGGGTCCATCCTTAATGCCCTTTTACCGAACCTATCTTTAAAATATAACCTATATTAGGAATACATACGCTTAGTTTGTGATATCTGTTATTATTATGAATAACTGTGTTTCCTATGGAGATGGCCATCAGCAAACGAATAATGGAACCCCCTAGCTCTAGCTATTGGTCAAAATTAAAGTGGCTAGTTGTCCCATATCCACCAAGATAATCACTGAAGTGGATTAGATTCAAACTGGCTGGTGGGGTAAGGGGATGCTAAGAATTACCATAGGGATTATTACAGAAAACCCAGAGTTTCAGGATGGAAGATGGGAGATGAAGGGCGAAGAAAAGGTTTGGCCAATGGAGAGGAATAGAGAACTGAATGGCAACGCAGAAAAGGGTAAAAGAAGACAGGGAGACAAAATCAAAATTAATTTGCATTCATTGGTCAGATAAAAAAATCTGGGCAGCTTGGAGGTTAATGGGCTTTACCCATCAGCTAACTGTTGGGATCAGCTGTGTGCAGGTTCCTAACTGGGCACCACTAAGCTACGCCGGGGAGGGCTGACTCATTATGCTTCATTTTGTGTTTGTGATGCATTAGGTGTGTAGATGTCATTGGTCCCTGCGATAGCCAGAAAGGGATAACTTATTACATCCTGAGGATACAATTGCTTATTATGTCATATCAAAACTTGCAAAACAGGGTGGGAAAATGACTAGTCAAAACTGTAGAAAGTTCTCGGAATGTCTCCCTGCTTGGACTCCTTCTGGCATTCCTTCTGGCTTCAGTGACGCATCCAGTTTTGGACTCCCCAGTACAAGTAAGACGTCAATAAACTGGAGCAAATTCAGCAGAGGGCCATTGAGATGGTCAAGAGCTGGAGCACTTGTCCTGTGAAGAGAGGCTGAGGGAACTGGGCTTGTCCAGCCTTGACAGAAGATGACTTCAGGGGGATGTAAAATTGTGCCAGAATCAATGAGGAGGTTATCAAGTACATGGAACCAGGCTTTTACAGCAGGGTGTGGTGGAAGGACAAGAGACAATGGACGGAAAGGCGTGTCCAAGAGGATTCAAGGAAAAACTGTTTCGCCATGAGAAGAGTGAGGCAGTGGAAGAGGGTGCACAGAGAGATTGTGTTACCTCCTTGCTTGGATGTTTACAAGATCTGTCAGGACAAAGCTTTGAGTAACATCATGTGATCTCATAGCTGAGCCTGCTTTAAGAAGGATGTCCTGTGCAACCTGAACTGCCCTCGAATTCATGCTGGATGGAGGGAAATCCCTACCTTGTTCTGATCTCCCTAAAGTGGTGGAGAAAACCTTTCCTTTTCTGTGGCTCTGAGTCCAAGGTGGCACAGACAGAAGGCACAATGCCAGTGTGCCTCCTTTTTCCTTTTACCCTTGGGAGAGTCTTTCTCAGCACTGGTCCTGCAGGATGATGATCTAAGGAACCACAGCAGAGATTGTCCCTCTGGGCTGTGGCCAAAAGTGGCTGCACTTCTGGAGGTTCCTACCCCAAAAAGGGATGTACCCCCAGATGCTGCAAGCTGTTTGGCACAGAGAGCACAAAAGAAGCTTTATCCGGATCATAGAATCATAGAATCATAGAATCATTATGGGTGGAAGAGACCTCAAAGATCATCAAGTCCAACTGTATACCTGATGCCACCATGCCCACTAAACCCACTACACTGTCTCGAAAGACCGCATCCAAACGTTTTTTGAACACCTCCAGGGATGGTGAGTCCAACACCTCCCTGGGGAGCCCATTCCAATACCTAAAAGCTATGGAAAGCCTATATTAAGTTATGGAAATTTCAGAATATTTTTTGATGGGTTCTCTGGGTTTTGCTAAGGGAAGAGGGAAAGTCTCAGATAATATTGAGAGGAAGACTTGCTCCCAACTGGGACCTGTATCACGTGGAGTGCCATTCACTGTGGTGCAGATGACTGTTGACTTCTTTGCATGTGGCAGGATAATTTTGGACCACCTGAAGAATATGCAACCTTACGAAAAATTAACAACATAGAGTTACTCGTTTTGCATGGGAGGGGACACTACACTGCAGTTACTCTGCAGCTGAGCTGACTGCAGTACACGCAGATACATGCTAGCTGGGTTTAAACTAGCTTGCCTGGATGGTCCCGGTGGCATAAAAAGAGAGAACTCCATGCAGGCTGTAAAGCTTTTCTGAGGAACACAGCAAACACTGGGGCATTTAGTCTCACTGATTTCTGTGCCGCGAGAGCTATCAGGACCCCAGGACCCACACAGTGAATACAGTTCTCTCTGCCCAAATGTCAACAAATGCAGTATGGGTGTACCCTGAAATACAGTTTCTTTTAAAATGTGATTTGACAAGGTTCCCTTTGCTATAGGAATGCTTTTTTCTGTTTTCTTCTCCACCCTAATCAGAAGCCCCAGTTTCTTTCTTTGGAATCAGAGAGAGAAAAAGCCATGACAAGAACATGTCCGGCATTTAAATGATGTAATGACAGAAAGGAGCAGAGCAGATCTGTGTGAAGCAACCAGCCTTCTCCCTTCCATGAACCAGCTACTCAGAACACTGACATTTGCTTGGAGATACTGAAATTGGGAGTGTTGCTTGCATTACCACTTCTGGGTGCTTTTAATGCTACAACATTTGATGATGTTTTTCCCTGTGAACAGAGTTTGCTTTTCCAATGGTATGAAACGCGAGGAATTGTAGGTAGATAGTACCCTGTAGAGGGTCACATCTGTGACTCACAGATATTTGTTCCTTAGTAATTATGCCAATGTTTTAGAGATAAGAGGAAGGTATGAGATTTCCTATGGAAAGTAACTTCCTACGGAAGTTTTTCTGTTACGTTGGCCCAAGCACCAAAGGCATGAAAAGATTTGCAGAAATGGTGTGAAGCAATAAAGCAAGAAAAAATCCAAAGTGATCATTAGGCACAGTGCAAAACTAACCATTTAAATGTGACTTAAGTGCTGTTTCTGTAGCAAATGCGATCAGTGTTAATCGCAGTTTCTCTGAGTTAGCAGTTTCACTGAGTTTCACAGAGAGTACAAACCCGCGGCAGGTAGGACTCATACTGGACAAGGCAATGTGCAAACAGAAGGCCAAACTCATAGAGATTGACACCACCTTCCACCACAGAACCTAAAACCAAACCTGGGACTCCAGCTCCTTGCTTACTTGCCACCCATGTACCCAATGCCCTTAACTATCTGCTGTATCCTCTCATTGCATAGCGTAGGATATACAAAATTCCTTATACAGTCATTTTCTGTTAGACTAGACCTGGATTTAGATCTCTGGTCCAAACCAAGCAGTGGAGGGACCTGTGCCAGCTCAGGGGGACACTTGCACTAGGTCAGTGCTCCAACGGACCTTGGGTGTAAAAGAGACATTAGCATCCATTCAGTGTGCTGATACTTGTGATTCCCTTCAGAAGTACCAAACTCTTTGAAAGGTTCATGCTTTGAAAGAGGGACATAGTCATCTCTCCTAGAGTTCTGGATTCATAATAGGACAGTGTTACAGTGCCTAAGTCTCCTTTGATGGATTTGGTGCATGAAACTTAAATCCTTACACTCTGCCTTGCTTGGTGAAATTGTGATTAAAGATGGAGGTGTGGTTACCATCTAGTTGAAGTTGGGATGTTAATGATTGGGTAAGAATAGTATGCTTGTTAATAACAGAGGCAGAAAGGGTATGTCTGCTGTGGATTTTGTAGATGGTACATCCGTATCGATGGCCATTGAATGTGAATAGATTACATCCATACCACTATTTGGTTTAAAGTTCTTGTACCTTAAGTAACATAATTGAGCTTTAGAGAGGTTTTTTTACAGTACGATGTGGCCAAATACTAGATAAATCCAAGCAAACAGTAATCAGTCAGAGAGCTTCCAACTCACAAGAAATGATACTGAAGACGCAAAAAGAGAGTCCTCCAGTCAGTGATGAAGCTGTGTCAGCTTGATTTCTTGCTGTGCAGGGCAATAGGGAGCTCAGTGGAGGGTGATGGGGGTTGGCAGAGGGCAGCCCACCTGGAGGAAGGGAGGTGGGACCGTCTTGTGTCTCAGCCTGTTGATGCTGGTGGCTTTAGGCTCCTGTCTTGAGATGCACCCGAGTAGCCTGATACAACATCAGCACTTGCTGCGTGCTTATCACCTCTTGTACGAAGCCTTAATAAAGAGGAGAGCTAAAGAAGTGTAATGCTCCAAAATGTCATTTCTGTTATTAATTTTCATGGCAAAATCCCTGCATAGAGAAAGATGAAGTTAGTTCGCATTTTCTTTCCCATGGTTCTCTTCAGTTTTCTGCTGTATTTGCCCATGCAGGCATCATCTTTATATGGCATTTGCTCCCAGGCTTTTGTGCTACAAACAGGAAGGAATGGACACCATCGTGGGCATGAGTTGCACTTTGGAAAAAAAGCAAGTTTTGGGAAAATTCTTTCTCCTCATTGAACAGAAGCAAAGTAGGTAGATGAAATGAATTTCTATTTTGCAGGCTCTCCGGGGGGTCACAAAAAAAAATGTGGGAATGAGTTGAGCTGCAGGCGTTGCTGCAGTGTAAATCTCAGCCACCGCTTGGATCTCATGCTTCTTCACCAGTGCTTGGAGCTCAGCCAGGGCACGCATGGAGTGCAGCGCTCCCGGACCCTGCTCTGTGGTTGCAGTCGTAGGCAGGGGATGGTGCAGTCGTCTTCTGGAACCCTGAAAAGTTCTCTTCCTTCCTCTTTTTTTTTTTTTTTTTTAAGCACTTAAGCCCAACTGCTAATGGAATTTCATGATTTTAAATAATTTACATTTCCATCTGGTTTGAAAAACACCAGGTGGAGATTGCAGATTAGGATGAGTCTAAGTGGAAGGAAATGTTTGTTTAAAATATTAAAGCTAAAAACAAACAGTTATGTGAACCACGTTTTTGCTGTCCATTGTGCTGCATTCTCGGGTCTTCTCTACCATCACGTTAAATGTGCAAATAGTATTTTGCTTTTAATTGGATGTTTTGCACATTTGCTTATCATTATGATCGGGGGAGAGGAAGCCAAGTGGGGTACAGGAGGGACGGAGAGCCCATACCAAAGGGTGAAGGAGTCAGCGATTAAAGGATTTCTTCAGCGTGATCTTTTGATCATTACATTTGTTCCTTTCTGGTTTTCTACAGACCTTGCTAACTTGCTTACTTGGAAGTGGAAATAAATTTGAAGTTGGGTTACACAAGGGTGATTTTAAGGGAAAAACATGCAACTCCCAAAGACTGATGAGAGTTTTGTTAGGGTAAAGACTGAAGGTTTGCTGGTGCACAGTCCAAACCACCCACGAGGACAAGAACTTTCCTTCCCTCCCACTTGCCAGCTGGCAAGCTTTTATTTAAAATAGGGCATACTGAGCTGTGGTTTGTAAAACTGCTTCTAATACTTGATCCTTGGCTGCCAGTTCCTTCATGCACTTTCCCAAGTACAGCATGCAAACATGAACTCACATTGAGGAGCCGCTCTAACGGCACTGCTCCCAAAGCTGCTGTTCCACCTTTTCCCCTGTACTTTGAAATACTTCATTTTGTGAAACCACACCTGATAATCGTCTTAAACTTTGCCCTTCTCCCCTAGCTAAAATCCTTGTATTTCAGTTCTCTGGAAATGGGATGTTTTTCATTTTGTAGAATGCAGTAGAAGCTGCAGAGACATTTTGGTGGGTGCATGCCTTAGCATGACATGGTTCAAAATCATACTTATACTGTAATGATAACATGTAAGGCTAAAACTTGCCTTTGCTGTACAAAACTCCAGGTATAATATTACGGAAAAAATTGGTGAAAAGTATGAGTAACACAAAGTTAAGGCTGCATGAGGAAAGCTGTATTTAAATAAAAAAAAATAAATGTAAACCAATGTTGCTCATGCTTGCAAATTCTTGATTCAGAGATGTCGATGGCTCAGAGAGAACTACCTCTACCAGCCTGTAATCTGGGACTGATTTACTTACCATGAGTAAAACAACTCCAGCTGCTCCGAGCTCTGTTCAAAGATGGTAATACTGCTTCTTACTGTATGTAGATAGGCCACATTTTCGCCATTGAGAGTTCTGTTAGGACATGAAAACTCTTTGCTACTTTGATCATACTTGAAAAAAATAGAAACAGAACACTGGCTTTTTGTCTGTGTGCTGTGAACCCTATTGCCCTAAGACACTACCAGACAGCTGAAGAGTGAGGTAGACGTGGAAAGTTATAATATCATTTGGTAGATCCCAATTTGTGGTGGCTCTAAGTTGAACTATGATCCAAAGGACCAAAGTAAGTTTTTTATTATATATGAAATACCACATCTTATTTTTTTTGTGAGGATTTGGCTCCAAAACCAGCTAGTCTGAAAGCCTTCTGAACAATAAAATTGGTTTGTACTAGGATAGATGAATATTAGAATCCATCAAAATTTTCTGCAGAAAATTTACCTGGATTTACCAAAGGAGAGGATGTATACAGTGAGCAGATTTTAGTTTTGTTGAGTTTGTTACAGAGCAAGCTGACAAGTATAAAGCAGTGGATGTAATTTACTAAGACTTAAAGCTTTACTATTTGGAGAAGATACATTTTGTATGATCAAAAAGTCAGATGCTGCTCATGAAAGATTGAATAAAAATAGTTTGGTAGGTGAAAGATAGATGAGGAAGGTAAATGGTTATTTTTCACATAATAAGGTAAATGCAAAGGGGTGTGTTCTAGGAATTAGGGTTGAGTCACTCTCTATACTGGTGGCTCTGAAGAAGGAATATAGGTAAAATGTGAAAATTTGCCAATTACAATAAAGTGAAAGAACTTAACTAATACCAAAAGGAGAATGAGGTTACATATAAGGTGAGGTAAGAGTTGAAAGTGGCTTTCGTCATTTAACATACCATAGCACTGGAAGTATGATAAGGGTTAATGTTTTCAGGGATCAAGAGATGCCAATCACAAATCAGGAAAAGGAACTGATTTTTGTAAGAATCAAGAAATGGTAGTAGTCAAGCCTTGAAAGACAGGTGACAATTCAACATCCATAGATAAACTACAGGGGCCTTTTTTGTCCAGAAGTGCAATTTGGATGTCGCGCTATGGTCAAGTCTAGATTCTCTTTTAGTCATTTCATTCCCAAGGACTCTGCCTCTTGACTGTCAGGGGTTACGGGGCTTATCCTTAAAGATGTCGTTCATTTTTCTCCCACAGTCATTATTTTTATAAACAGCTTTTACCATACTTCATTAATAGTAATTGCCTGCGTGGCCTTTGCAATCGGAGGCATAGCTGAGAGCTCTTCATCTGTACACATGAAAGAACTTACATTTTGTATATTTGCATCTTGAGTTTCTCCAATATTGGAATGTGCAGTAGGTGACTTTAAATGACTTTCTTCTTGTTTCCATCCCACTTGGGAAAAAATAGCAATCTCACAAAAATACTCTCTAAACAATATCATTAAAGGTAAGTAAACTAATAACACATAGATTTTAGTGTTTGCTGGTTTGTGTCAGCTTCTGGTAATACAATGAATAATTCATATCAAACTAGTAGAATGTAACATTTACATAAAATAATACTTTGCAAATTTATGGTAAGTACTAATTACTTGCCTTATTTGCCATGACTATGATATTAAATATTCATAAAAATGTGATTATTTCTTTGATTTGGCAGGCATTTAGATTTCTCTACAGCTTTTCACACTGCTAATTTTAATCCAGTAAATTATCTGGAAGAAAACAGTATGCAGCCTAAAAACTGTTCAAAATTCACTCCAACATTGAGCACATTATGGACGTAATGATCCATTACAACCAAACTTCAAGAAGGTCTTGCAAGAAAACTGAGAATTAAACAAAGAAATATGGAGACTATCATCATTATTTATCAGATATATTTATTAATAGTTTAGAATTTTATATACATTGAGAAACTTTTAAATAATTAGATCTACTTTTATATGTTTTGTTTTTATAAAGTTAAGTTTTCTTAAATTCTTTCTGTGTTAAATCTGTTGATCATAGTTATTCTTGGTGTATTTATATTTTAACTGGTTAAAGAATCTGCATTCTGTCTTTTGAATACAACAAGCATATGTTTCTTTTTAACTGTCACTTTGAAAATAATCCTTCTGAACATCACTTAGGGTTGTATGATATACAGTATTGATACCACTTTGCGCTCCTGAGTGTGTACGAATGGGTGTGTGTATATACATATACATTGATTCCAAGGCTTCAAAGCTGCTTACATAATTAAATCTTCATGTCTATCTGTGAATATTTAGTACCTGTTCCTGTCTCTCTAGCTGTGTAATGTGTACACATGTAAATCTATGGCATTATAATTAATAACAATAAAGTATCTAAGACTATGTACTACATGTACATTGTACGTGTACCCCAAAACAGAAAGAAGTAACAACAACAATCAGAAATATTGGTTCTTAGACCCTTACACTTAGATTATTTCCCTGCATTCTTTGCATCCTTCTCTTGTTTCTAGCAGCAGAGGAGTAAACGGTCATCTCAAATGAGGTAGTATAACCAAACACAATCATCAGAAGGTAGCAATAGTGAAACAAATAATCAGGGAACTTGTATGTAAAAAGATTTCTATAATAGAACACAAAAGAATTACGTAGTATTAGAGGTTTACAGTCTTCATATGATTTATGTAGTATATGAAATATGTAATATGTAACTATATCTGTAGAATTATCTTTGCAACCTTTATAATCAGCAAAGCCTGTCCTTGTTTCTTGAGGTTTTTTTCTTTACAAATTTTACTTTACTGTCAGCACACCTATTCTCAGCTACCTGTACTTCTCAGCCGCTCAACAACTTGCTACCCAGCGGTAGCCCCGAGGTATCTCAGGGAGGTTTGCCTCCACCCCTGGACACCTATTCACTTAAAACTTTGCTGCTCATCAAGCTTCAGTTAAATACGTGGGAAACTTTCAAAGATCCATAAACCTTTTAAGATCTTTGATTAAAAGTTAAACTGATGACTGGTAACTTGCAAACAGCATCACTAACCATATGTAAAAATACAGAGTTCCTGTATCACTGCTTAAAATAAACATTTGGAAAAGGTTTTGAAATATCAATCTGCCTCTTTGCTGTACAAATAAGGAATGTGAAATGAAGTGTAACTTTGTTAAGTCTAAACACAAGAAAACAAGTTTTGCCTTTGGTCTTATGCAGTTCAGCTCTGCATAAGACTTGCAGGATTTCAGCAAGCTATGCAGGTTACCAGAGAAAAATTTGGATTCCAGAGCAGCATCTATCATATCCTGCTCAGTAATGCCCTGGGCTTAGGATACATCACTCGAGCACTCCGTCAGTGAAATCTCTTGGGCCATTTTCCCCCACGGCAGAAGGTGGGGCAGAGCTGGGGCACGTGGCGTTTGCCCTGTACTGTCCAGTGCCCGCAGGGAGATCCATTGCTCCTGATTCTGGCTGTACCAGGGGCCATGGCTCGGTAACTCTCCCCAGAACAACTCTCTGCTATATTCCCATGGTTACATGCTGCCTCTTTCTCTACAAGAGGATTTTAAAGGGTAGAAGCATCTAATGAAATTTCTGCTTAGTAGACCACTTGGTTTTGAGGCATGTTACATAAAGATTACTTTACTCCCTACCTAAATCAGTCAAATATCAAAAAGATAACATGAACCTAAAAAAAAATATATATATTAAAAAACCAATATGGTGCTGTCCAGGAAGACAGAGGGAATGTGCGGTTCAACAAGGGATGCATTCTGCTCTTCTGCTGCTGCCAGTTCAGTCAATCCAGGGTCCTGCATGCTCATCTGAGTGGACTTCTTGACCTCAAATAAACGTGAGAGATAGTAGCCCTAATTTCCCTGTGTTGCAGCAAAAATCCTTCTGAAAGTTTGCTCAGGTAGTTTTTATATGTACAAATGCTAGCACCTTGCTACTTGTGAATATACCATGTAATTAAATTCCTTCTGTTGTACACTTACTGAAATGTCTTTTGTAAATGAAATGAAATCCTTTGTTTTTACGTGTTTTGACATTGTGAGATAGGGACAAGTGAAGCAGGGTCTGAAAATCCCCAGTGCATCTCTAATAGAGCCTCTTCTGGTTGCTTTGTATTAGTCTCAGGGGTGAAAAGAGAGTTCATTTAAAAATAAGCATTTCCCTTATGTCAAGATGAGAAACTATAGATTTGTATTTGTCTTCTCCAAGAAAAACCACTGATCCCTTCAAATGGGAAAAGAACCTCTGCGTCGCAACCCTGTGAGCGGTGTAAAAGAGGCTGCATGCTCAAAGTCAAAGGGAAGCCAGAGGAAAATGGCATACAGGAGGTCAAAGCAGTTCACGTGGCTCATCGGCAGCTGTTTGCACCATATGACAGATCTAAAGGCAACTTCGGAGCTGTCTGTACAATATGTGGAGCTTATCAGAGATCTGGAAGCTGCTGCTATAATGTCATTTCCTGTAAAATAAAGTTGGTAAAGTTGGCACTGTGTTTTACGGACTGCAGTGCTAATAACAGCGTTAATTCATGATCTTGATCCCAACAAAAAGAGACAAAGGAAGAAGTGGAACTGGATGTTCGCTTTACAGGATGTTCTTGGAAAGCACAACTCCTGGCATCACTTTTGTGCTGCTCAGCACTAAGTCTGTATCATAGCCTGTTTTGCTTTGTTTTTCTTATATCAGAAACACAAGAATTAAAAAGAGATTGCACATGTTATCGCCCTGACCTTCACTTGTCTGAAAGCCACTTGGGGTCAGCTGGCTGGAGTCACACAAGAAACAAGTCTGATTGATTGCAACCTAAGGTTAGCTGGTAAGCGTGAGAGAAGGTAGGTGGAAAACTGAAACCAAATTTGCCCATTAACCACTAAATGGGGCTTGTAGATGTCACAATATAACAAAACCATTAAAATATTTTTACTTGATGCGATTCTATACAATTGCTAGCTAGCTCTTTTTCATAACTTTGCCATAGCAGACAGTAAAACTGATAGAGAGAATGAAACGAGTTAGGAGAACTTTGAGAACTTTTATTTTTCGGATTAATTCTGTGACTGTGAAATACATGTTGTTTAAAATTGTTGGTCTTTAACACACAAAAGCAGAACATTCTAGTCTTGCCTAAAGGCCATTCAGCACCAATGTATAAAATTGCATTTCATTGCCTAAATTGAATCATTGACCCCTAATCCTGGAAACTTGTTTACACAACATTTTGTCACTTGAATAACATTGTTGCTATAAGCAGAACCACTCCAGTTCATCAGGTTTCCTGAGCATGGTGGGTTCTCAGTACCTAAGATCCTGACCTGCACAAACTCCCTTGTCTGACTCTGAAGGCTGGAATTTTTATGCTTGGTTTGTGAAGTAGATAGTTCATACAATTCTGAGATTAAATGCTCTGTATAAATAGTTAATTTATTTCGATGTGCATTACATCTACATCTCAAGATGCGTACCGGCGCCCATCTTGTGCTGTCCTGCTGGAAAGACAATCTGCCACAAGTCTGGACTTTGAGGGATCATTTTGAGAAGTGTTGGAATGGCTATATGCAGAAATAGACGTGTTGCAAACTTCAATCACTGTAGGAAACCTGCTAGAAAATGTGGCTGCTCAGTTAATGAACCTGGAGAGTCAGATGGGTGTACTGAAAGAAGATTGGAATGCACAGAAACTGAATTTCCACCTCAGGAACTCAGCATGACATTTTCCAAGGTTCATGAAACATTATTTAGATGTCTTATTTTTGACTTTTGCCCCCATCTCTTCACTTGAGATATCTTCTTCATCTAGAGAGACAGGGTGAAATCAAGGGAGTGCAGCACTAATCCTTTCTTGATGATGCTTTTTTTAAGTAAGGATGGAAGTTGTAGGAACTTCCGTCCCAGAAATAATTCCTTGGAGTCATTATTATTCCTATTTAGGGAAGAAACAGCTTTCAAAATTGCAGTGGGTTCCTACATCTAGGTTGACCAGGACTGTCCTTACTATGGAGACCCTCTGACTTTTCCCATGTGGATAGGTATCGGAGAAGATGGACATAGGACTTGCCAGCTCCAACAACCAGATCCAGTTGACACAAACAATTTTCCTCTGCACCCTGAAGTCTTCTGCTGGTGAAAATCGTCTTTAGCTATAGAGTGGTTGAAACTCATCTTGGAAGGTTGGGCTTGTAGTCTATGGCTTTATGAGTTGCCATGGTGCTTGTTTGCACCACTCACATGAAATTCCTCCAAAGAGCGGTATGGAGCAGCATTTTCAGAGACAGAAAAATTATAGCTTAGTGTAATTTCTGGCATTCTTTAGTAAAAGTTGTATAGCTGAGAGAGGTTTCTCCCAAATTAAATACATTTTAAAGGACAATTGACTGAGAGGGACTTTATCTGAGCAAATTTTCAATACTTAAAAAAAATATTTATTAAATATTCTTTATGACGAAAACCAGGAAAATGATGCAAATGAGAGTCTTTGTCCATATAGATTCCTTTAAGGGCAATGAATACAAAGAGGACAGATTTTAGCTCAATAAGGTGAACACTCTTGTATGCGTGCATCTAACAATTAAACACAGTGAAAATGGGTTCTGAACATATCTATTTATCAATCAATACAAACATAATGCAATTATTTAAACAACAGTCAAATAGATATGAAAAATCTTTATTGTCTGAGAGAAAATAATGCATCATGTAACATGTAGGTGAATATGATCTTAGAGATCATTTGTATATTTTGCTTATATCAGTGGAACAAAATTGAGCCTGGACCCCTCAAAACACAGATATTAAGAATATTAAATTTGTGATACTCAGATTAAGTACGTTGTATGGGGGGAGATAATCCTATGTATTGAAAAATGTAAAAGGAGATGGGTCTTTATATGTATAAACGAAGATTCTCTTTGACAAGATTTCAGTATCTCTGCTAGTACAGGGTTGCATCGGGAAATGCTGAACAATAATTGCAATTGATATTCTTTTCCAGTTTCTCCTAGAAGAAGCTGTAGTATACTCATTTTCCTTTTTTCTGGATGTCCTCGGTTATATGGAAAAGATATTTATAACGTAAGCCATTTGAATGACTGGAGGACTCTGCTGATAAAGACATAGAGTGCATATTGTGCTGCAGAGGTCTTTATACTGCGGAACTGATGGCTGATTACAAAGCAGCCTGAAGATTTAATTACAATTGGCAACCAGGAGATGAGGGAAGACTGCAGACAATTTTCCTCTATTTTTATACACAGTCCTTGTGGCATTCACATTGCTTTCAATAAGCGTGCTTCTGGCAAAAACTGTCAATGATGGTAATCGTCTAGATGACTGGCTTCGGAGAGGCTGCAAGCCTGACCTTTGCTATTGCAATCATCACCGTCATCAGTGTGGGGATGCACGCCACCCCAGCGCTAGAACAAGTGCTGTAACTAGGCAGTAATTGCAGATTGTTAATGATGATGCTATTGATGATGCATTTTTGTTTGGGTTAATTGAAAATACGTTATGCTGGGCTTAACTCCAAGGTGGTGAATGATTAATGCTAAAAGGAGGAGGAAACGTGTGGCTGAAGTAAGAAAGCCAAACACTTCGTCTGTGTCATTCTGCTACATCTACCCCACCCGGTACACAGTCAAAATACACAACCCTCCTGTGTTTAAAAAGGAGGGCATAAGATTTGGTTTTGAATTTTGGTTTCAAAAATTTCAAAACTTGGTTAAAAATCAGATTAAAATCCTATAACTAAACAGTGTACTCTTTAGCCTGCTGCGCTCGCCAATGAGTGCTATTACAGCTGTGTACTAATAATTACAGCTCACCAGCAAAAGGAGATCATGGGTGCTGAATAAGGCCAAAATACCAGTTTAGGTTCTTGTGGAAGATGTGCTCTGTGAAGGCAGAGGAGCGTAACTGGTGTGAGAGCACAGACCAAGGATATATAGGATTGCCTAGAAATTCTAGGATCTGGAATTCTCTGCTGAAGTTGTAACAACCTCAGATTGGGTACTTTATTTCATAATGAGCATGAAGGATTATATCCTATCTCATGTTTTCAATTTGTAGGAAAGTTTAAAATTTATGTAATGGACTTTATCCTCTGGATAGATATGCGTAAACACCATGACAGCTAGTATAAGACTAACACTTCTCTGTTTCTTTAGTCGACTTGTTCTTTCTGAAATTTTGAAAATATAAAGAAAAATGATTTGTACTCTTCAGCTCTTGGAAGAGTCTCATCACTGCTGGAGCTGGATGCTGAGTAAAATGGTTTAGAGAAACCAGAACATCCCATGGAAACAAAAGTTTTGAGCCTTGAGTGAAGGAGAATCATTCTCATGGTAAAAAGCTGAGTGACTGGAAGACTCACATGGCACGTGGGAATTTTTTCCCCTCTGCCCCAAGTGCAAAAAAGTTTGCCAAACTTCGTACCTAAATGTCAGGTCAGAGTGTTTGACTTACTACTTCTAGCTTTTGATTTGTCTGTCTGATCTTGGTTGTGTTAGCACTAAGCCAAACACATGCACATTTTTCTGTTGCTCTATATCATGGGTGTAAACATCAAGCACATACAGTGTCAACTGTATAGACTTGTCTATGACAAAGCATGCGGTAATTACTCTTGCACGTTCCCTTAAAGAGATATCTCTTTAAAAAAATTAATCTAATGAAATCAATGGGTTTCTACCAAAAGTTGCACTGAAGACCAGTGGAACGTAATCAGGAATTACATTTCTGGTATACAGTGGTACCTATTAAAATTTCACTGTTCGTGGTGTTAAAAGGCCAGCCAGTATAATCTCATTGAAGAGGAGACCTGATTCAAACTGTGAAGTTTCTAAAAGTTTAGGATATTCTTCAGAAACTTGCCACTACATTGTAGCTCTCACTCACGGCAAGATGAAGCGGATAGAGTCACGCACGCAGCTGAAGATAGGACCCAATGGAGAAATGTGCCTTCAACGTACTCATGATTTAGTTTAGATCTGAGAGTTTGTGATCTCTTACAAGTGAAGGTCTTTATCATCTAGCCATGTTTCAGCAGTCCTTACAAAACAACCGATCTCATTTTATTTCTATGAGCCTAAGTCAACAGCCTAAGAGAAATACTGATGCAAATTGTGATGGTTGTGCCAGCAAGCACAGGAAACCCAGAGATGTGAGTGGATGTGATAAACGGGATGTAAACAGTTTCCCTGGAGCCTCTTCCCAGAAATAGACCAAATTGTGTTGGTGAAGAATGCCATTGTCACTCATGTTGTACCCCTTTGGATAAATAAAGGGCTTTCATTAACACAGTGTCTTTCAAGAGCACTAAATTCACATTAAAATAATTGGGCCAAATTAGTTTCTCCTTTGACTCTGCTGCTTTGTTCAGCTGGCACCAGATTTCAGTTTGCTCCAGTTTCTTTAAAACTTGAACCTGCAAGATGAGTTTCAATTATACCCAAATCAGTTCTGGCAGCACCAGCGTATATTTTGGTCTCAATAAGGGCAGGAGGATGATTGTTCCTCCTCTGATATTTAAGGGCCTATCAGGATAGCTACTAAAAATTCCCTCCTGTGTTATGGGATCTTCTGAAGCGAAATTAAAGGTGTGTGGTCATATCAATAGCCAGTTTCTTAGACAAACCTGTGCAGGTATTCCTAAGAGTACGTCGTACGGGAGGTCATCTTCACGTGGAAGGTAAAAATAGGAGTAGTGATAGCAGACAAAGGCAAAAGGCCATTGTCTCTCACCTTGTACATATATTCATGTTAATACCTTATTGCCAAGTCACATACAACCTGTTTTTCTAGAGAAACCGGTGACATGCTCTGAGTCCTCTTCCCCTCTCCCCCATCTCAAACTGTCCTCAGGACCAGAGCTTACCATCATGATCTAAATTAATGTAGCACTTTTCTCTCCTCCACGGAAATGGTTTTATTACAGCAACACCTAATAACTTATGGTGCCAAAACCTCTTCATTTGTCAGCAGATCACAGAGCCCTTTCCAAAAGTAACACAGTGGTAAGCGGGACTCAGACAATACAATGCTGTGAACACCCTTAAAAGCCTTGGCTCGCACTTCCTAGATAGCAGAGTCCCAAATTCAGCAGTCGTTCACTGTTCTTACTACAGGAAATGTAAATTATTGCAGAACGCCTCACCTACCTTTTGTAACGACGGTTGGTAAATATTTACTTTTCCTTGGGGTCACTACTTAAAACGGAATAAGTCCCCATAAAATATTCCACACACATTGTATGTTAATGAGGCCTTAAAACTTATGACTACAGGAGAAAAGCAAGGTACTGCACTTAGTTAGACCACTGATTAAATTAAGCCATGAAATTACCGCCTATTATGAAAAATGCATGCTCATTTTACTGTTATCTCCTTTCCTCTCTTTCTCTGTGTTTGTGTATTACATCTGTATGTTGTCTGGTCATAAACCTGGCTTGTAAACTCTCAGTGGAGGAATCTGTCTTTATTACAGCGTGTGTGCACAGCCCCAGAAGTAGCGGCGGTCCTTGCTCTTGACAGGCGTGTCTTTGCACATAGGTGATGTAGACTACCATGCCATAAAACTCTCCCGCCCTTCTCATTCAAATGCCAAGTTGCATTTTCTGTCAGAAGGTGCCTGCTCATCTCCCTCCCAGTTCCTTCAAACCACCCGGTTGATCATATGGGATCATCGTGTTGTTTTGCCAGCCGCAGTCCCGCCAGGGCTAATAAGTGATACTTCAGAAGATGGCAAATACCTCCCACTGAGCAGCTAGGTGATTATGTGATGCCGTACGCGGGAAATACTTCTTTTCTATGAGACGCCAATGTTATTCAGAGACACTGAAATAGTAATAAGGCTTTTTTGTTTGCTTTTTTAAAAAGCACATATGTATGAGCGCATAACAGAGGTGTAAAATGTACAGCCGGGTCCTTCCTGCAGTGTTGCCCAAGGGGTGTTGGAAACAGAAGCGTGATCCTCACATTTTGTTTTTTGGTGAGGTTTATTCTTTGCAATGTTTTTGAATATTCAGACAACACTTCAGCTCTTCCTACCTTCCTCTGGGTGTTTGGGAAGGCAGGCTCTGCACAAGCAGCTGTTCGTTGTGGTGCCGCCAAGGTCCTTCGCTGCATTTCCAGTGCTGGAATTCAGCGTTACCAATGATTTATGTATGTATATCTTCACAAATGTCAAAAATAAACCCTTAAAAATCTGCACCTGCCCTCCAAAGGTTTAAATATTTCAGAATAGCATTTAAGTGTCTTTCTGTTGTCCTAAATTCCTTAGCATTTTGTAAAAGGACAGATTTACTCAACAAGCATAAGCATTTGAAAAATAGACAGTCATATGAGTTTTGCTGGGAATAAAGAAGATATTTGTTGGCAACAGAAAAAACACACTCCCTACGCAGAATTTAAGCAAAAGAGAATGTTTAAATCTAAATATCAGCAGTGGATCCCCAGCCAAAAAACATACTACTCTGAGGGATGATCACAGTTAAAAAGAATATACTAAATTATTTCCCAATACAATTTGTGAATAGGTAGGAAGAGCCAATCATTCAGATGATTCAGCTCTGTCTTTAGATGATATAACTTCACGGACTTATCTAATAACTGCTTTTGAATGTGGCTACTTGTTTTTCTTCTGTATGGTATTTTGTCACTCATTAGAAAATGTGCAAGTGATATAAGAAAGATGCTGTACTGCTTTGGTTTCCTAGTGCGATCAATTTCTGGATTGAAGCTTTTGCTTTTTTTCATAAGAAGGTCTTCATTTGGCTTTAAAAATATTTCCTTTGCAATGTTTAGCAAATTGAGACTAGCGTTCATGTAAGAAGCCATATTCAAATACTTTATTAACAGCTGCGAACTTTGTGCCAGGGACTCACAGCCAGTCCTGGTGTTACCCTGGCCTTGTGTTGCGATTTGAAGCGTAGACAGCATCCGCTCTCACTTTTGGCTATTTCCAGCCCCAGAGCGAACAGGGAAGCCTTGATCCCTGCACAGCCAGGCAGGAAGGGAGAGGGAGGGGAGCGCTGGGGCCGGTGCCCATCCCGCCGGAGCTGGGGCACAGCGGGAAGGCTGTCCTTCATCGACGGGAGGCCCTGCTCCCACCATCCCACTGCGCTATGTGGCATCACGTGGGAAGACAGGTTCACCGGCTGTGTGGGATGCATAAAATATCTGCTTGATTTTCTTCAATAAGCACGAGGTAGAGGTTAATAATGTGGGGATGTTTGATTCCCTGATGTTTTAAATAATTTCGTGGGGAACCTAATGCGATAGGACACCAGCTAGAAAGGTTATTACCCTCATCAAACTGCAGTACTTCTTTCCTATTATTTCCTACCAGTTTTTTGGCCTTACATCTCCTCTCCCTGCACGTACTGCAAATGAGTCTTCAAAAGGACACTGTGGTGGGGTGGAGGCAGAAATTGTGATTCACAGCCAGTGCCCTGTGGATGTCCCCAGGGATGTCAGTGACCTCTCCTTGCCCTGCGGAGGGACGGTGGCACCCGACCGCGCTTCCCAACGACGCCGGAGGACGCTCTCATCCCTGCGCTCCAAAAGGCTTGGCTGGCAGCCCCTCGCCTTGTGTTTAGTTTTAGGTTGTCTAAAGGTGGGAGGGTCATCCACCACATCCCCTGGACAAGCAACCCACCTGCCTTATGTCTTTCCTCCTTTTCTTTGCTTTCAATAACACATAGGGTTTCCTTTCCCAGACTGTTTGGGTGATTTATCACCCTTATTTGTGTATTTTTTTCTTTCTCTCCTTAAACTACATTTCTGCCCAGCTTGCTTTCTCTTTGGCACACTGTTTTTATCCTTAGTCCTTTTCTTTCTCTCTCCTCCCTATTTCTCTCCTTTTAGGTGCTTTGGCTTATCTTCTGCCCTTTCTTCACTTTCTCTCTCTAAGAAAAGATGAGATTTTGTAGCCTGCTCAGCTGTTAAATACAGCTCGTGGGAATGTTCTGTGGTGGTTCATAATGAGAGACTGAGTTTAAAACGATGCTTGCACAGGGCTGCAGTGCATTGACATAGCTGTTTGGTCAATAAAAAACCAGTTTTGCCCAGTAAAAACACAGTCTACAGTTCATGTGTAATTAGTGAAGAAATTTGTCTACCTTTTGATATGTATATAAAATATATATATGCGCCACTCCAGATTTTAATTAATTCCCGTAAGTAATTTCTATGAGAAAAAGTATCTTTTTTTTAATTTCAAGACCTTTCTTGAGACAAAAATGTGTTTTAAGAAACAGAATATGAACTAAAAAAAAAAATCAGCTAGATTTCATGGGTTTTTTTTTAGTTACAAAAGATTAAAAAAATTTGTTCATTTCTCACTCTATTTTTGTCTTTTTTAGTGGCAAAAGGGTAGTGAGAAAGACTATTAAGACAGAAAAAGAATTAAAAATTATTTCTAAAATCCAGTAAAAATATTTTGACTATTATTTTTTAAAATGAAAAGCATTGTTTTTGAAAGCAGCAGAGGTAAAATTATTTTGGAGTCTTGAAAGAAAGATTGTCCTTTTCACTATAGTAACCATGTGTTATAGTTCTAAGTCACCAATAATACTCAATACAATGCTGTGATTAAGTGTAAAAGAAAATAATTGTCTGAACTTGAGAAATTTGATCCAAAGCCTGGCATCACTATATTTCGTCGGCTGAGCACATTGAGCACCTGGGGTAAGCCCCTGAGTACAGTACTTCATTTTATGAAATGTTGGTTACACTGACCCAAACAAAAGTTGTTTCAGTTTGGTAGAATCCTGCAAACTGGATTTGAAGGGATGTGTGTTTCTTGACAATAGTCCCCCTTTAAGCATTGGGCAAATATTCAGTTCATAAAAACCTGTGGCTTAAATATATCCTTACATATTTGTGAAGATTTGCATAGAATTTCTAAGTCAAACTCAAATGTATTCTAGTTTTCTTTTTCCAGCCAGCTCAAGGCATGCATAACATAAAATTTATAAATACAACGTTTACAAAAAAATTCAAGTGCTTTCAGAGGACACTTGATTTTCACATGTATTTGTCCCTTTCTGTTGTGCACTTACGAAGCTGAGTACACTGCAGCTGAAGCACAGAGTGTGAGCCTGAAATCTGGTTACAATTAAAAGGCTTGAAGTCATTATGAGCTGCTAACTGGAGGGGGGCAGGTAGGAGTGGGGCCAATATAAACAACCATTCCCAAGTGATATTAGTGGTAGGAAAGCGGGTGAAACTCCCCCAGAACATTCTGCCTAAAGGCACTTATATACAGAACATCACATGCCTTAATCGGCAGATCCCCCAGTAAAGTTTGAATTCACACATGCGGATAAAATACCAAAAGACAGCGATTCAAGGTTTCACTTGTTCTCAGGCACATTATTACCTATGAACCATATTTTAAAATGCATTCTGAGAGTTGAGCTAATAATGTGAATGACATTCAGTGAGATTGCCAAATGCTGGTAATTTACTTTCATTTTCACATTAATGTGGGCCCACCTGTGATGAATTGGAAACTAAATAAGCACATCAGTTTTAATTAGATATTTCAGCGGCTGGATCTAGTTAAAGAGCAGCATTCATTCTTATCTATTAAATAGTCAAAGAGACTTCTGCATTCTTCACAGTAAGTTCTCTCTCCTTCTAACTCACCTTCTTTGCATTACTTCTCTCTCTTTCTTGCTAGAATATTTTAGAGGAGGTGATCTAAGCTGGTGGCATCCTACTGAGCTAATAATACAGTTATCACAGAGTTGGCTGATCTAGATGATTTTCCAAATCATGTGGAAATTAAGAAGGCTCTCAGTCTTGTTTTATTCTGCAATGAAAACAAAACCAAAACCCAAGCAATTGGAATAAGTTCACAGTTTAGGCTTCACAAAATGGAAATGGCTTTCTATTGACGGTCACGGGCTTGTACCACTGCACCTTTGGGATCCTGTTTCAGTTGACTGGTGACAATTTGGGTACCAGCTGGAACACTTTCTGCTCCTGGAGGGGCAGGGAGCTGCAAGAGGCATGGAAACATTCAGTGTTGTGGTGTAAGGAGTCAGGCTTTTTCTCTGGGAAAGGCTTTTTCTCCTGGCAGGGGCACGGACGGCGAAACCTGCCTCGTGCCTCGGTTTTCCCTCTGACGAGTCACCGGTAAGGCTGAAAGGCAGCTTTATCCTCTGTGTTTCTGTTGAGGCTACCAACAAGCAGTTGTTGTTGTTTTCTGTTTCAGTAGACAGTCATTCGCTGAAATCACAACACTTCATGTTTCAGTCTGAGGAATTGGGGTCTATCTGACACTCAAGTGAATGCAGAGAAGATTTTTCTCTGTCTCAATTCTACCTTTCCTCCCAGGGTTTTGCAGTCTGACCCTCCTTTTCAAGACAGTTTTCAATAGAAAACGGAGGTCTGAGCTGCTGCCACGTTGAACAAGCGCATTTCAAAACAACCTTGCGAGAGAGAAAGGGCATCAACTTGAATCCTAATCTATTTTTTATTTTTCTGTAACATCTTGATAGATTGAATGACAACTTTTACAAAAGTCTATGCAATTATATTTCTCTCTGTGAATAATATTAATTTGGGTAACTATTTCTAGAGATATGAATTAATGATTAGCAGACATAGCAGAAATAGGTGTAACCAAGCAGGAAATTTGAACTAGAGCCTTTGTCGTACCTCTGACTTCCTACCCACTGTTCCTCTAAGCGGTGAGACACTTGGACCAGCTTTCAGGAGAGCAGCTGATATTGGTGAAGCTGATACTTCAACTTACAACTAGCTTTGTGTCTTTACTACCTCTGATTCCATTTTTCCGATTGGTGTTTCTGAAGAAAGGGCAAGCAAGTTCATAAATACAGAGGATACAGTGCTAGTGAAAACCAGTTTGCTTTGAAGCCAGGAAAACATGTGTGAACACCTTGAAAAATATTTGCCCACGTCCTGGCTTGTTGCACTGACATTTCAGCCTACCAACTAAGAAATATTTTTTTTGGGTGCATTGTGTGAGAAACTGAGTTGTTCAGAAACAGCACAGGAAATAGCAGGGAGAGCCTGAAGCTAAATTCACATCTAATTCAGATTTCAGGCAGTTTCTCTTAAAAATATGCATGTTCTTATACAAAAGTATATAATGGTAAAGCCCAGGACTAATGGTCCAGAACTGACCCATGACATTATCTCAGCACACAACCCTGCTATGATGGTCTAGAAGATGGCACGTAAGAGATCGCCAGGAGAAGATCCTCACAGGCTTTCCTTCCTTGAACCCTCTCTGAAAGGAGGAAACAGTCCTCCAAATAGTCATAAACTGATGAAAATGAAGTTGGGCTGACAGCTTCACAAACCCAAAAGTGTTGCTTTAACCATATTCCAAAGCATTTAAACAGATAAACATATTTTGATGAAAATATTTCATGTAGTAGCTTTAAAGAAACAGAAAAGATGCAATAAATCAACCCAGATATATAGTATGGAAAATATATTTTGGCAAATACGAGGTCATGCCTATTTGGGGACAGCCTCCCTGCTCCCAGACCAAGCAGAAGTTCGTAAGAAAGCCTGGCTGAAGCTGAATTTTGCAGACCATGAGCAGCTGAAGGGGACTTTACTTTGTCTCTCTGTGTGAGGTTGGGTGTTGCATATTTTTTTGGAGATGACAGTCAGATGTGAATGGGAAACTATCTTCTATGTTGGGTTTTGTGATGTGCACAGCACAACAGCAGCTCCTGATTTCTCATACATGTGTCCCTGTTGTCAGGCTTCTACATTTTCCAGGCATGTTGCTGCAGTTCAGAAGCAGTTGTTTTGTAATGAGCTTGCACTCCTCAAATGTCGCAAGGTAACGTCCAAATCTTGGTTATAATTTAGCCATTTTCCCTCAGCTGAACTAAACTGAGGATATTGTCTGTTCTGCCTCTCTGCTGTTTTTAAAGAAGGTAAATTTACTTTTTAGTCCCCCGATTCAAACAGATTTTCTGTAACACAAAGAAGTTACTAAGTACTTATAAGTAGACCCCACATAACAAGTAATTTTCCTTTCACCTTCCCATCTAAGTGCTCCAATTTGTACTTTAGCAACGATGTTTTAACTAAAAGGTAAAATGAGGTAGACTTATTTACTCTGCAGAAGTGTAACTTGGGAAGTGTCTGATTTGCCCCTTCCCTCCACCATGTTTTAGACATCTGTGCAGTCCTGCCCTGGATGCAAAAGTTAGGGAGAATTAGTGCTGCTTTGAGGTATCTTTTTCTGGCATGACTAGTCCTTGACTTTAGATAGCCCTTTTCATACTTAAAACATCTGAGTTTAAAAAAACCACCTCTCCTAGATGCTAGTCTTGCAAAGCACCCTGCATAGTGATACATATCAATTGCTAGATTATTTGAGTCGTCCTGCACATCTGCTGTGAAATGGCACTTTTCGTAAAAGCTGTGACCCTCCTTTAATTTGGGGTAGCACACAGAAACTGTGCAATAAGAAAGAAAAGGTGGTCCAGGAGCAGCAGCCTAGCAAGAGTGGTCTGAGCTGCTATTGTGCTGTGCACATCACAAAACCAAACACAGAGGATAGTTTTCCATTCACGTCTGACTCTCATCCCCCCCCCCCCCCCCCCAAAACAAAAAAAAAAAAAAAAAAAAAAAAAAAGCAACACACAAGCTCACCTGGAGAGAGAAACTTAAGCTGGCTATTCAGAGGGCCCGACCCCACAGCTATCCAGCAGAAGTCAGTGAGATATCACAGCTCTCTCCTTTTTTTCTGAAATTGAGGGTGGGGATACTGCTTAGCTGCCTAAGAGAGGGAATACAATTAAAGCTAAATCTAGAAAGCACCTTGAATCTTGTGTAGAGCTACTTCATGGTAATGCCAGAGAATGAGGCACAAACTTGTGCAGAAGTGCTGTGTAAATACTAAGGCATCAAAGGGTACCTTATGATTCAGACAAAATACTGTTCAGAAAGGCAGGCATTTCCAGGATAAAGCTCGTTCAAAACGTGTGAGAGAGAAAAACGGGTTAAATTTTCTAGGCAGATATTGACTCATCATATCATAACAAAACCTGCTAGAGCTGGTTAATGATGTGTCTGATACTTCAGCAAGTGACATAATGTTGAAATTTGGAATCAAAGCTGTCAGGAAATTGCTCCTTGCTCAAACATAAGATATTCATGATGAAAACCTGTTGTAATCTCCCTCTCCTGAGCCATTATGCTAAAGGGGCAAGAGGGAGCATTGCCTGGTGACATTTCTTTCTGATCCTTCTTGAAGTGCTGCAGATTTTCAGAGAAGTTTCTAGGCATGGTTTCCCCTGATGACTGCTAATATGATACGGCAGTCCTTCAAAGGAGCAGAACGCATAGGGCTACAGCTTTGGGGCTTATTTATGCAATCAGCAAATATGACTTCCCAAACCCCCCCGAGCTAAATAGCTCAACATACAAATAGTAAACTTAAGGACACAGTCCTTTCCACACTGCACGCCCAGTTTGCCCCTCTTTTTAGGCTAGCAGCCATACTCCCTGAAGCTGTGGTTCCCCCAGCTTGCTGCTTGGAGGTAGAGTGGGATAATGCCAGGAAAGACTCTGTTCTGCATTGTCTCTTCCAGAAGGTAAAATTGCAAGTGCTCTATTGTGTATCAGTGTTCGCTAGTGAGCTCCACCAACAAACTGATGCAATAGGAGTGCTATGGAAGGGAATTCATACCTCTACCATGGTGTGAATAATGAAGGAAGAAGTGTGCTAAAATCTTCCGAGCTATTTGCGTGATTGAGTTGCTAAATTCTCTCTGCCTGTGATGTGGAGAGAGGTAGGTGGAAGTTTTAGCTTTGAGACTGACTCCCTTCTAGCCTTCTTCAGATCAGCAAAGCTATCTATCTTCTCTTTTCCTTTTGTTCCAAGATTAACTTAATGGTTTAACACAGCAGGTAAACAAGTAGTGCCCAGGGATGGCATCCACTCTCTCTGCTTTTAGGACCGAATTTGAGGCACTGATACATATGATGGTAAATTAAGGTGAATTAATTTGTCCCTGCCTGTATTCCTTCAATGAGCATTGCCATGGCTAAATCAGGGATGTCTGGTCCACTCACAAATTGGTTCTTGAGCTGCCACTCCTGGCTGGTTTTGGGGTGGGAGAGCAGTGTCCCATGGGCAGCGCAGCACTGTGGGCAAGGAGTGCCCGCTGCACGTGTGAGCAGTTGAGCCACTAAACTAAATTACTATCATCATTAAGCATAGGCCTGACCACATCTGCTTAAGCCTGGATCGTGATGAGGTATGTGGTTACATGGGTTTTTTTGGTCATGTGTATGGGATTAGATTTAAGCACCCAAGGATTCTCAGGCTCTGCATGCAGGTGCCTCAGGAATTTAAACATCAAGAAATTTGGGCAAATTGCTCCACCTCAATCCCTGCAGCACACACTAAAGGCCTATGATGAAAAGATCAGTTTAGACTAAAACAACATTCAGATTTACAAAACAATCTTAAAATCATGCTCTCAGGGTAAATCACTGTAGTGGTTTGTCTGAACTTGGAGGCAGGCATCCTCAGAAACTTGAGCCAGACAAAAAGGTGTCAGAGCCCCAAAACTGGGGGCTGAGCTACAGGATGGAGATGCCCAGAGTCCTCACGTTTCCATTCTCTGCACGGTGCTTGCTCCAGTCGTTTGTACACTGGTAAGCAGCTGCCACAGTCTCGCAGCATTGTCTGCTCGGTGTGGGGCTGGACCTCACCTTGCTCTGACCACCATCAGTTCAGACTGAGCACAGCCTACCTACCGTGGGTGGTCTTACTGGTCCCAGCAGTATCAGGGCTGTGTTTAAAATGTCACATTCTCTTAATCCAGCTCTACACATCCCTAACCCATACATTTATTGTAAAAATTCATAGTTTTTTGGAAGAAGAAGGCAATATTATGTCTGCAACATTTATTTATAGTAGTTGCCAAATGGTACTTTGGGGATTCTTGTTTTTTTTAAATCAGCTAACGAGGGAGCAAATCCTCTAACAAAACTGTGAAACAGCTTCATGGTTCTTCTATAAACATTTTGGTGGCACTACAACTCTTGCTTTACCCACTTCTTCCTAAGCCAGCCCTGTTTCTTTTTTTTTTTTTTTAATTCAGATTTGCACTGTAGGGAGGCACCAGTAACAAGGGAAGATTTCTGACTATATATTTCTGAGAGAGGATCTGCTTTCAGCCTTGCATTTGATGCTCCCTTCCTGGAAAGGAGGCTGCTTCAGACCTTCCCATTCTGCAATGTTTTCTGCTTATGACCTCAGGTGGTTTGCTCCTGGGGCTGTGTGAATCTCTCTCTGTGCCAGCATTTGGCTTTTCCACCTAAGCCGTTGACTATGGGCTGCTGCTGGTAGGGGCTTTTGTCCCCCTTTTCCCCAAAAGTTAAGTTATCTGCTGGCTCAGCTTGCTGAAGGGATTTGTCCCACTGCCACGGGATGTCTAGGTCTGATGCAATGCTAGGAGAAGTGAAGAGAAAATGAGGCCAGGATAAGTGTATAAGCAAGGCTACCCCTTTCAGAGGTAACCTCCCTTTACCCCCGATGAAAGGACAATGCCAAACTGTCCCCTGTGGCACTTGATTTCTTCTCCTTGCAGTCTAGGGATTTAGATGGAGGGCTCTCAGTCCTCCTGCAGCCATCCTCGTGGTGGTGCCCAGCCTGCGGGACAGATAGCTCGGCCATGCCGCAGCTGCTGAAACACC
>NW_009612025.1:55529-62086 GCF_000690535.1 Cariama cristata
CGAGGAAGCCTGGTCCCGGGGCTGGTTTTCCTCGATACACCCTGCTGCCATTTGTAGTGGTCCAGCAGCTGCTCCAGGAGCATCCCAGCCTTCTGGCTAGCAGCAATGGAGCAGACAGCGGTGGCTAGTAAACCCTACAGCTGCCCCAGAGGCCTGGCCGGTAATGGGTGGGCAAGTTGCAGCCCCTGGTCCCTGACGTGCATCCCTATGGCTCTGGGGAACAGCATCCCCTCACAGTGCCACCTGTGCCTCCAGGCATATAGATGCAATGGGAGATTTTCTGGTAGGAAAGATGCTAGTCTATCAGTGTGGTCCTCAATCCTGGCTTGTGGATGCCAGGAGTAGCATGTTGGTGAGAGATTGTATGCACGGGAAAAGATTGTGGGGCTATTTAATTCAATAAATGCCACGCTGAGAACCTTAGAACAGCTTCAGATCTATAAAGTTACTTCAGTGAGTTCATATCCTGAATAAATATTGTGCAGTTAGCTTCTCCCTCCTGTACTAAAGTATGACAGCATGATGCTATCTTGACAGGGAACGTAGCACAGGAGGGTTAAGCAGATTTTAAACAAGACCAGAGAAAGCACCCCATTTTCATTCAAGTTGGTTGTCTGGGTATTTTCAGATTCCTGTGTCGGTGGGTGAAAAGCCTCCTGTGAAGGAGATGTATGTTATTTTCTAGCCATCTTAAATGTCAAAATGAATACTAGTTTGAAGTGTTTCATATCAAAAATAAATGCCTGTTCTCTCAGTAGAAGTATATCATATTTTAGTGCCCGTTGCTCTCAGGTTTTCAATTAGAACTTTGAATCACATTCCTGATTAGTAACAAGCAATCAATCATAATTAATTAGTTAAAATGTTCAACCGTTAAAATCATTACCATTAATTAAAATAATTATCTCTATTTTGGCTGCACTTCATTGCCATTTCAGGGAAATGTGTTGCTTAACTCTACCTTTTGCACTCAGTATGGGATTGTGCTGACTAAAATGCATATGAGGGGTGGGGGCATGAATTCCAAAAAGCTGGCTTTTGTAGTATGGCTTTAGTTAGCTTTAAATAGACGTAAGTATATCAATTACTTATATTTTTAGAAAAGTTTTTTCTCCTTAGCTTAAGAATATATCTGATAGCTGAAGAGATAGAGTATCAGGAGAGTTAATTCTTTTCTGGGAGTTTATTCTCTGTAAATATATGGTTTGTAAGTCTCTCCATAAATAAAATGCAGTATTGATGTTTTTTTCCAGTATTAGGTTGGATATCCTCATTTGTGGATAAAGACCACTTTTGCCAAGCTATACGCTGACGAAATTAAACTTTCATCAGACACTGCAGAAAAAGAGAAGTTCTGCTTCTATTGAACAAATATATTTGATTTAGGAAAGAAAGCGTAAGGATACATCTAAGAAAAGGGCTTAAGCTTCACAAGAGAGGCATAGACACACTGGGCATGTAATCCCAAATTGTCATTACTGCAGTTGTCCTCTGATCAGGTCAAATATCTCAAGCCCTGTCATGTTTCCCAGAAAGCCAGTAGCCTTTGTGTTTGATACCAGCCAAGAGATAGTAGAGAGGTAGTAACTTAATCCGTGTGTGTGCTTGTGTCAGATATGCATCTTAATGTGCAGAGTGATACCAAATTCAAGGATGATTACAGTGACCACTAACTGCTTTGTCCCTATAGAAGTTCCCCAGTTTCATGAAAGACATTTATATCCCCCAAGGAGTGAACTGATGCTGCCTCTCAAGCAGAAAGAGCCAGGCAAGTTTTGAAAAGGAAGTCTGAACCTGCCTAGGTCCCTGGGAGTACTTCAAAGGGACTTAAAAGGTTAACTATAAAAGGAATGCATGCTACTAAGGAAGTTTTTTTCTGAAATATGCAACCTGAGAAGTAGGATGTGCAGGAAGATAAAATCCATCAAAAAAGCATGTCTTTCACGACTTGTAAAGGGAAAGACAAACCTTTCTAGTTAAAGTGTAGGCAGATTAAATGTGAGGTATTTCCCTCCTCCACTGCCCCCCCCGCCATTTCTTTACCTGTCTCTTAAATGATTATTTGAAAAAGAGCTGTGCATTTTGAATGTTATGAAAAATGGTTGAGTAAAGAGTTATGTCACTGTAGTTGGATATGAGCAATATATTCATCACTCCGGGTACAGTGGATCTCTAAACTACAGCATCTCTAAACTACAGCATTCCAGTACATCTGCACACCCTCAGCTCCCCAGCAGTCACTGCAGTGTCATGGGTAACGGTGTAAGACCTGGCGGAGGAACACCAGGTGGATGGGGAGCTTAGAGGTCAGCAGAGGAGGAAATGTCTTCTTTGCAAAGCTGTCTTGTGGTTGGAAACTGATTGCAAGGCTTCCTACTGTTGTACAGTGTGCTTAAATTCTGAGCAGCCCAGGAGGGTTTCTGCTGTCTTAGGTACTACTGAATTCTTTGAGCATTAGGTTAGTTCTGGAGGCTGTCTAGTCCAACCACCCTGCACAAGCATAGTCAGACAGAGCAGGTTGTCCAGGACTGTGTCCAGTTGGGCTTTGAATATCTCCAAGGACGGAGGCTCCAGAGCCCAACTGGGCAACCTGTGCCTGTGTTTGACCAACCTTCTCGTAAAAAAGTTTTTTCTTATGTTTGAAGAGAATTTATTGCGTTTCAGTTTGTGTTCATGGCCTCTTGTCCTGTCACTGGAAGTCTCTGAAAAGTGTCTGGCTCTGTCTTCTTTACTCCGTCCCATCAGGTTATTATTTCTCCTGTTAGTCCTCCTCTTATTTCTCCATGCTTCAGTTGCTGCAGATTTCCTGTACTTATAAAAATGGTCAGCACACACTTGGGTCACTTTGCCCTGAAATATGGCCTTAATTTCCTGGAACCATGATTTGAATAGCTGTTCATTGTGAGACCTCTCTGTGTCCACCTGGGAGTTTCTGCTGTGTAGCTATTTCTTTAATCCATGTAATATCACCTTACAGGCTTGACACTCCTCTATGAGAATGACAGGCACAAATGTGCCCTTTGAAAAATCTTTTTTATATGGAAGGTGGATGATGTCTACCTAAGACACATGAATTGGAATAAGGACACTTGAGTTCTGCTCCGTGTCACAAATTTTTTGTATGACCTGAGATGTCTCATTAGCAACTGACCAAAAGCCTACTGGGAGTCTTTTCATTTGCCTTAATGGGCTTTGAATTAGGTGCTTAACTTTCTCATATTCACTGACCAATTTATTTAAAGGAGATTGTGTTTTTTGCCTATCTCGTTGGGCTGTCACAAAGTGAAATACACTACTACAAAGGATTTTGGGAACACTGAGTAGAGAGTGCTATTCAAGTGCAAAGCATTATATAAACCTTTAGAAGCAGTAATAAAAGTGCTAGCATTTCCTTGAAAAACTATGATTTCTTTTCACCTTTATATTTCTAGAAAGACATGTCATTTCATGTTTCTCCAAGGAATACAGTATCCTCTGAAGTATGCAGGGTCCAGTCTAGCATCGTATCTCAATGGCCTATTCCATAGGACATCGTGAAGGAAGAGACTGCTTTCGCTGTGCTGAATTTAAAATTTTCTGAATTTAAACTTCTAGATGCTAGGGTAGCAGGGGTGTTTCATAACGTATTAGGGGAACGTGACGTGATGTTACAAAGGGAATAGGGAAAAGTCTCATAATTCTTCTGTGTTATTTTATAGAAATGATGTAATAAACAGGAGCTTCTGAATATTTATAGAGTTAAGTGGATACAAAACTTTCCCTTTCAGATAATCAGGGAAAAAAACAGGAATGGTTCAGTGTGTATCTGCTAGATATGATATAGAAAAAAAACCCTTTCACACATCATTGTAAATAAGTTGTAAGTGCAATGGATTTCACCCCAATGTTTCTGTCTTTCTTTTTTTAATTTGTGTATTCATAACAGGATAACTTGGTTAAAAAAGTCATAATCATCTTTTGTGTATTTTCTTCTGCTTTTGTCTGTGGCAAGATGCAGTTATAAAATGAAACAGGATGTTTCCGTGCATATCCAATCCGACTAAAATCAAGCGTACCTCCTTTAGGCACAAGTCTGATGGAATTTTTAATCACCAGCCGAATGTTATTCAATATTCTGGTATTTACTCTTATTTAAAAAAACAAGTAAATCTGAAGCAAAGTTCTAAACCATGTCAAGTTCAAACATTGCCACCTCATCTCCATTTGGTCCAACTTCCTGGAACAGTGGTTCCAGGTTCAGACTGGAAAAGAGGGACTGAGAAGGTTGTGGTATCTATTTGTTGTTAAGCAGCCATCAACACCAGTTCAGTTTCCAGTCCAGAGCAGGACTTAAAGTTGGACCAGAGTCCAGAACACCTGGACCTTTTGCTAAACCAGATCTTCCTTGTTCTATTTTGATTCTGTAAGAATTCATAATTTGAACAGAAGTGACAAAACTAAAAACCTCCTCATTACACACAGCTTCCATACAAAGGAGGAAACGAAGATTAATTCCTCTGTAACTTTTAATGAAATAACTCTTTCCATACCTTTGTGATTTTTAATATCTTTCTGAAGTTCATTGCTAACCTGCCATGCTGGCCTGTCTGCTTCAGTATCTTAAATACCAGCATAATAAATTCTGTCATTGCCAAAAAAGCATTACAATTTTATAATCCTGCTTAAAGGACCTGATATGTTGGCAGTAGTGAAGAAAGCTACTTGAAGAACACAAGAACTTGCTAATCAGATTGTTAATTGAGTACACAAGCTTCACATAATACAAAGGCAAACTGTGAAGGTGACAATGATAGCCAGACTTCATCTGTTGAGTTGGAATTAACGATGAACAAAATCAAGATTGCTTTGTGGTTGATTCTTGTCCAGCTGCAGCCAACTATAAAAGACCCATCAAAGAAACCAACTCATTAGTTGGTAATTCTGTACAACTTCAAAAAGAAATTCTTAACCCTCATCAGTCCTTCTCTGACAACCCCTTAAAAGCTGTGTTAAAACAAAACAAAAAAAACCATTATTTGCTTCATCAACTCAAAGAAATGTCCCTCAGGAACATAGTACAAACTGAAGCCTTTAAAAACAGATTTTTCCATAGGTAGAACAGCCAAAGCACAAATATATTGTGACATGCAAAATCTCCCCCAGTCACCCATGTCACACAGTGTCAATAGCCTGTCTGCTTCATAGAAAAACTAACCCCAGATTTAAATAATCTTAATATTGTAACAAAAACTGACAAAAACCAGTGAATTCAGAAACAAGGCTGCCACTGTGTCCTTATTGCACTGTCATTTTTTCTGTAGCCCTCTCCATGGGGGGAAGTTGCCAAACCAAGGGTGAGTTAAGGATTATGTCTGTATAAAGTTGGAAAATAGCGTGTTTTCAGGGCAAGACTTCATAGGATATGAACAGTCCATTCTGTCATCTCATTGCCACTGTAACATTTCATTTATCTTGATGGAACTGCTGTGATAAAGGATTGTAGGCCTGGACATTTAGTTTATATTTTTAAGGTTTGATTTTGTAAGACGGTATGCAGCCCTCAAAGGGTATTTTATTAATCTGGAAAAAATCTGGCTATTAAAGTTCTCACAACTTCTATCCTGTAGGCTGTTAAACAATCTAAAAAATGCTTAGGTATGTGAGTGAAAGATTAGCTTCCTAGGAAGCCTTATTTTGGATAGTCTTATATGAGTGATGTGTGATTATATAGATATATTAACTGAGGTTTGTTAATGAAATGTCTATTATTTCTGCTTGAAGACTCTGTATGTTAAGTTTTGTGTGCTGCATTAGGGCACATAACGTCTTAGAAGAAAGTAGTAGTTGCAGAAAATTAAATGATGATGGGGAAATATCCCAAAGATGCTATTTTGATCAGCAGTAAACTATGTATTGAATAGTAGACAGCAAATTTAAAATACTTTTTTTTTTCACTTTTCTTATCTCCTTTTCCACTGTTATAACTCATCTTCCAAACAGGTATTTTGCGGTAGGCACTACTCACGTGTTAGTTTTTTCTTAAAAGTTCACAGAGGAAGTTGAATGCTCAGAGGTTTTGTTTACTGGTTTTTGAGAGACAGACTGATGTAATTGAACATGATCACTCCTATAAAATGTCTCACCTGTATTCTTTTGGGGTGACTCCAATACCATTTAGAAGAGACCTGACAGAAGATGAAAGCAAGAAATTCAGCATACTGCTGGTGGCCTTAGGGCAGCATTCAGAGACCAACTCACATTTGACTTCTGACTGTCAAAACCACTAGTTTCTTCAGTGACCAATGTAGGTGACTCCTTCTAATCCTGCTTTTCTTGAACCTTGTACAGGCCATCAATGCTTCTAAAACACAGCTTCACTACTCATGGATTCATATTTGATGAAGGAAAACTCTTTGGTTTTCCAGTCCACAGTGGAAATCTGACCCTGAATTTAAAAATTCAGAAACAGTCTTTGCTAAAATCTCTAGCTGCAGCAGTTGGAAAGGTCTTTGTAAGAGAATGAGGTAAATGCTTATTCTGTGACTAATTATGGCTTATGTGAATGTGCCTGCTGATAA
>NW_009612025.1:62117-83787 GCF_000690535.1 Cariama cristata
AGAGCGGACAAGTGGACTTCTCCTTGTTGGCATGCCTGAAACTTTTGAAATAAAATGTTTCAGGTTTCTCTTTGGGGATCAGCCTTGAGACTAAACTCCAAGGAACTTGAATTTCATTGAGATTTTCAGAGCTGCCTGACCATTTCCCAGTGCTCTCTCACCAGAGAGCTCATGGGGAGCCGAACATGATGCTCTCGTCTGGAGGACCCGTTCTGCCATCCGACTGGCTCTGACTCCTCGGCAAACACAAAGGAGAAGCAGCAGTATTGAGAGACAAATGGAAAGTAATTCAAATGGGAGGAAAATAGGAGGATGGGCGCATGTCGATGCGAGGGGAACATTTTGTACCACTGTGTTCCTTCCTGCTGGATTCACAATCCGCGAGGGAGTCTCCTGTAATTAACACATTGCTATTATCAATAAATGCTATGAAACAGGACCGGGGAGAATTGGCAAAGCTGCTGCCGCTCCCGCAAAGGCCTGCCCAGTTGAAACCAACGCCCAACATGCTAAGGAGCCAGCAGGAGCTGAGGAAAAAGGCACCAGGAGTTGGTATTCCGGGTGTGAGCCGTTCCCTCCCGCAGCCCCGCCGTTTCAGCTGGCTCCTGTTCAAACCATGTTGGCATGTGCTGTCTCTTAGCAACTGCCAGCCGGATGCTCCCGGCCGGCTGCTGGCAACGTGCGGTCGGCCACCCGCATTCGGTGGTGGTGGTGGCGGTGGTGGTGGTGGAGCCCTGGTCGACCTCCCCAGTTCTTGGAAATTATCTGTTGGAAATGATCTCTGTTTTCCAGGGAAATAGGTTTCGTTCGCTCGGACTAGCGAGTTTGGGCTGTTCATGGCAACAGACAGACCCTGGCCATGGCTGGAATGAATAGCTCTGAAGATGACATGACATCTTTCGTAACTCAGCCGGCTGCTCCCACCCGATGAAGAATCTCACCGGAGTTTTACAGCAGCTTAGTATATGAGCTAATGCATGTCAGTGCATTGTTTGGACATGTTGAATAAGAACATTTATAAATGTTATGTTTGTTACAAAAAAAATATTTACAAAAGTATTTTACTTATAAGTTTGGTTAATTGTATGACCTCTTTGTTTGGTTTTGGTTTTCAGGACATTTTTGGTCCCTCTTATACTGGTAGAATTTTCTCCTCTACAGTTACTGGTGCTTTATGAGTTTTGTTCTTTTTTTTTGCCTCTTACGTTCTCCCAAACTCCTTAATTTTTAAAATGTTAGGTTCAGCTTCACAGCTTCCCATGAGAGCTGCTGGGCTACATCTCAAAGCAGCGGTCTCAAAATGCAGGGCTAGGTCCTTGCCTTTTTCTGGGCTTGATCTTCACTGTGCTACTCGGTATCAGCCATCAAAAGTGAGTGCAGTCATGTTTATGTAAATGTATTCCTCTAGTTTAACTTTCCAACGTTAAGTAGTTTTTTATAATTGCAATAATGGAGCAATTTAGATATATTCTATTTTGCTATGCAATGTCTTGGAGATTATTTGAGTGCTTCCGCACACAGCATACTAAATGCCATTTTAGTAGTGAAACGAAAGATAAAACTAACTTTTTTTTTTTTTCCAGAAAGTGCAAGTCCTTGGGGAAATAAATATCTTTGCACCATGCTGTGATTCAATGCTAAAAAAATCCAGAAAGTCTGTAGTCCCTAGGGAGTGCTCCTAAGCATGTGCTTTGCTCTGCAATGTCTCTATTATTTCAAGTTCCTAAACAGGGAGAAATTATAATTGAGATCATTGCAATGATCTAGAATCGACTCTTTGAGCTGTAGTTTCCCCTAAGTCACGCTTATTACAATACCATCTTCCTGAAAGCCCAAATAAGAATGTTTTCTGGCACCAGTCAACGAAATCTCATTTCTGCTCCCATTGGACCTCTTTAGGTTTTGATGTGGAAGCTGAAAAGGGTCCCAAAAGCTCTCAGGCTCTTCTCTGTCCATTGGTGGAAGCTAAATCACTTAACTCTCTGTTAACAATTTTGAAAATAGATTAGTGATTTTCTTACCTTATTTCCTTGGTGAAAGTAGTGAGTGTTTAATAGCACTTGCTATAGCAAGCAGAGTTGAGATAGGTGCAAGCTGGACACATGAGACAAGGGCTGAAGAATTCTGTTTATACCAGGGAAGGGAAAAAAAACACAAAACGCTAATTCATAAAGCCCTCAGTGAGTCACCAAGGTTTTCCTTTATGGGCAGGATAAAGCGAACAGCTGTTCTACTATATTCCATTTGCTTGAGTCAACAGGCCCATTCTAATAGTTTGTTGATTATCTTACATTTTGTCAACATTGTGGTATGATTTCAGTGTTTGTTTTATTATTACTCAGATTGACAATGTTTTATTTTGTGAGCTATGATGAGATAGCACTTAGGGTACAATGATAAGTACGATTTATTGTGAATTGCCATTTTTAGCAGATTGTTTTGTAGTAGCTACTGCCCTGCTCTAATGTTTTTTGCTTTATGCTTCTCTCTTGCGGCCCCCAATCAAAGCAATGTTTTTCTTGGCAGTCAGTGATTTAAGCCATTGTCCCTATCACACATGGTTGGCTCTTCTTCTTAAGGAGCAAACCGTATTGTCTCTCTCCTGCTGAGAGAGCTCCTTCCCTTGCCCTAGGGACTATACTTGAAGTAACCTGACCTTGAAGTGATGGCACAGCTCTCTGGGCTGCCAGTGCTGCTCTCCTTCATGCCCGATTGTGGAAGATGCTGGAGAAGAACTGAGTGGTGACATCCAAGCACAGAGGATCACCATCACACCCAGACCTTGTGCTGGAGACTTAGGGGAGAGTGGCGGCCAGCCGTGCCATCTCCAGTGGGCACAGTGTACCACTAATTTTGTAGTTCTTGGCTAGTTAGGATATATTCTGTGACACGTGCCAGTAATAGGTCCATTTACCTGTTATGGGGATATGAAGTGCTTGATAAGTTCTAGAAGACCAGCTGCTAAGTACCTGGTGGAAATACAACAAGTTGCATTGTACAAACATGCAAGGAGGTATGCGAAGTAGACAGAACCTCCCAATAACTGAGTTTGAGCTTTTATTGCTACCAATGGAAATCCAAACCATAGTATGGAAGTCAGATTTACAGGACCCCCAAACAAGTAATTAGCAAGATTCTGGATCTGAACCTTACTATTTTATATATTCAGCCCTAACTTGCTTTGCTGTAACTTCTCCCTGTGGACATACTCTATTAGAAACATATGAAAAAGTTCCAAACGTAAATGACATGTCCCTAATAAATAAATGATTGTGCTGGGAGCAGCAAGAATATTTTTCTGTTTTCTTTCAGCTAGTGTTTTGCAAGTGTTAGCAATTTTCACAACAGTTCAGAATTCCCATACCCATCTGTGGTGATTTCCTTCAGACACTCATAAACCCACTTTCTGAAATTTCTTATGTATTTTTAAATGTTCCAGTAGAAATATTCAATTCATTTGATGTGCATAAAGCATACTCCATTGTCAAACCATGTTTAAACTTCAGCAGCAAGTGCGGTAGCATTAGTAGTAGTCATGTACCTTGCTCTGTCATTTCAAACTGCCCACTTTATTTATCTAAGGTGTTCCAGTATCTTCTACCACTCTAATCATTAGCAAATTTATGTTACTCTTTTACCTTTTCATGCTTGGCAGGGCGAAATATGTAATAATAGTCTGTAATTAAATCTTCCTCAGCTTACTTTATCACTGTACATCTTCTCTATACACTTTCTTCTTTCCACCGTCCATCAGGTGACGGAACTGACAGAAAGGAAAGATACTGCTTGAGCTGCACAAATACCTATATGCAAATTAATCTGAAATTAATCTTGAAAAAACCCTGCACACATTAAATTAACATTTAATGAAGCTCTCAAGTTTTAGGATGCTAAAGCTCACTTGGCTGAGATTTGAATAGAGCTATTGATGTTGGGTTCTGCAGCGATAATAAGTTTGACTAGGAAATGAAAAGTTTTTTAGCTTAAAGTAACATAACAAAAAAATTGTGGTTTATGGTGAATCATTAGTAATACAGCAATCACAGTGGCATCAAACTTTTCACCTTAGCTGTGGTGAAAAATCTTCAAAACAGGATCAATTTCTTCTACTTTTTTTTTTCTTTAAGCCAAAGGGAAAGCAGGTTTTTCCATTCTGCTCTTGATCTCGCATAAGTGTTGTTAAACTAGCATAACTTTCTAAAGGAATGAACTATGTGACTGAGAAAGGGGAAATTTTCTAAAATTTTGCAGGAATGTGTGATTAGACTCTAGGTACAGCTTCTGGCTTGTGTTCAAAATGAACGTGAATGTCTTCACTCACATATTATCCAGAAGATTACAGGGAATGTGACAAAGAAAAGTAGGGAGTTTTCCCTTAATTTCTAATACTTGCACTTTAAAAGAATGGCATAAGTGGGTGAGATTTTTTGCCTGTAAATTTTTGGGAGATTTTCTCATGATGGAAAGTGGAAGTGGTTGAATGAGAGTTTCTTTACTAGTTAATATTGTATAAAGAAATTTCAGTTAGACTTCCACTTATAGGCGAACTTGCAGTGTGCTATGAACATACGACTGGCTCCCTCTGTGTGCTGCTCCGGCCTCAGAGAAGTCCTTTGGAACTTCATAAAAAGATACAACTAAAAAGTAGTCTCAAACAAAGTCCTATTCATTTCCTTATCAGGTACAAAAAATACAAACAGAAATTGCCAATTTTTAAAAAATCTGCAATGAGGATTGTTGCAGGATTTGCAGGACAGTGAATTAATTAAAAAGGTAACCTTACATTGTAAATAAACCATCATATGTCTCATTTTACTTTCAGTTGTCACAGCCTTTTCCTATTTCTCTCTTCCTCTGTTGAGGCTCTCTGGTTTTCTAATTTTACATATGAATTTGAAAGCTCCTCTGAAAACGTCTTCCTCTTTCTAGGCTTTGAGGAGCCATGGGTCAAACCACAAGCTACTATTAGTCGTCTTATGATTGTGTTTTTTATCTGGTGGAGTCAGTGAGGCTAAGACTGCGGGCTGGACTTCTGTAGAGTGTTTCCTGTTTGGCGAATCTGCTCCACTTCTACCCGTGTTTGCAGGAGGCTGTGGACAATTTTCTTGGAAGTTTCGCGTTCCTTATCCTAGCCTGGATGCTTTGGCCACTCTACAGTCACCACAGCAAAATATAATGGATTAATCTTTGGCCTCAAAATAAAGACATGAAGCCCCACTATATTCAAGAGAATCCTAAGGACTTCATTAAAGGAAAGAAAAAATTGCATGTTTTTACTTTTTTTGGTGATACCAAAATGAACTCCATTAAATATGATTTAAAATAAATTCTGAAAGTCTGCCAGTTTCAATCTGATAATTCATACCAATTTTTTTTTTTTTTTCTAGTAAACTGGAGAGAGAAGGTGAGGGGTGATATCTTTGGGGAAAATTCCAGGAATGAAACTAGAGTTCACTATATTCATGTTGTATTCATGATGTATTCAAGGGATAGAAACTTTAAAGGAAACGTGAAGGAAACTTAATATCTAAAAGTTTTAATCTGCTTGAAACTGCAGAGAGCTGGAAGTCCCTTATTGCATACCGAGTTCAGTGCATCAATATGGGAATTTCTTCCTTGTCGTATCATGAGGTTATTTCACCAGAGAGCACTAGTTTTCCTTGCCTTGTTTGTAGAGTCGAACCTATGTAGGTATATTTCTACTCTGAATAAATTTCCTACACCACTCATTTGAGCAAGGTAGATGAATCATTGAGAGTGACAGGTATAATACTGAAATAAACTTCCCATCTCAGCCAGGGGAAATTGGACTGGAAAACTAAAACCTCTGCATCTGGAAGTGTAGTCTCAACATCCAGCACCAAGTTACAGCTATGCTGAACAGATTTGAGTAGAGTGAGAAGTGGCCTTAAAAGATGAGATGGTCCCTTATCCTTAACACACTCATGTTAAATCTCTCTCTCTCTTTACCTCACACTCATTCCAGATACAGATTTTTTGCCATTTGATGATTTCAGCAAACAAAATTAAACCCATAGATGCACAGTGCTTAGGGAGTAAATGGATGGTGTGCAACAGAAAGGCCACCATCATAACTGTACCTGTTTATTCAGTAGACAGATACCTGCAAACCATTAGGTAAATGCTTGTGTCCCACTGGGTGATAGCTTGACATTTCCGTAGTGCTGTAGCTATGTGCAGCATTTTACAGGTGATACCAATGGAGTGGAATTTTCATGTGCATCATGTGCCCCAGTATTTTTAGTTCAGTTTACGTTTCTGTATGCATATGCAGGGGTAGATCCATCCACTTTTTCCTTGAACATCATTGCTGTTTATACATGCACAATTTCAGGGATGTGGAAAATAAGACATTGAATCATTTTGGCACTGCACAGATATGCAGCAATGTCACACTGAGCAACCACATTTTGTGATATCAGGTCTCACTGTACAGTGTCTGTGGGCTGTGTTTGTATAGGTTCATTGCTGTATGGTGGCATTTTAAGAAGGTTTTGAAAGAAGTGACCACTTGGTCCATCTCCTCTGGCATGGCAGAGGAGCGTAGGGGAAAAAAAGACCGCTTAAAGGGTGAAAATAAAGATTATGATGAGTCAACAATGGGAACTTAGGCAAGATACTTAGAGCAGGGGTGGGTTTTTTAAACAGTCTTCCACTGCAAAGGAAGAAAAAGAAAATGTGTTTTTCAAGTGGAGTCAGATTCGTTTGTGAAAGGTTTAAATTACATGTTTGTCGTGATGGTAAAGTCAGCACTGACTGACTGAGGTCTGTCCCAGTCTAGTTTTGTGATCGTGTGTCACTTTTCCTCCTTTTAAGTATTGCTTTATGATTGGAAAATGGTAAGTATAGTACTGCAGGTACAAGAGATTAGAGAGGCAACCCTGACTATGAACAACCTCTTTATAACTAGAAAAATAAAAGCAGAATTGCTAACACAGTTAAGTACAAATAATGGCAAAATATAAAGAAATATATAGGATTTTAAGCCAGCCTTCAGCTCCCAGTCCTGTGTTTGCAGCACAGCACTAAATGGAAGTGTAAGTTTGAGGACCATTGAACAGAGTTCCTATCCCCAATGAATCACAATTAGAGTAACACCTGGATTAATAAATTTGTGCTGATTCACTGGGGAAATTCACCTTGTTTAATAGCCCTCAAATTTCTAAATAAAGTTGTTTATCTGTGGCAGGATGAACTACTTTGTCCCAGGCTGGGCTGCAGAGCTTGTAGAAAGACTTCAAGACCATTTGAAGGACTTTTCCAGTAAAACTAGGAAGTAGTGTGCTGTCCTTTCATAGCCTGGTCATGTTCCTCTGGTTCTGCCTTTTTAGTAACTGCAAATAACCTTGTTAGGTTTACAGCATGATTCAGACACACTAAAATTGAGATTTTGAACAAACTTTCACCTCAGAAAATACTTGACATATAGAAGTGTGAGAGTTACAGCTGCTAGACTGTCCCTGAGGGATTACCAAATATCTAATTTATGTCTCATATATGGCAGTGCCCGAGTCAGATTGCTTAGAGATGTTTTGGCGATACAAACATGTCATTTCAATATTTGTCCATCTTTTGCCATTTTGCTCCTGATGGGTCCCCTTTGTATAGTTAAATACTCCCTGTTGCCAGACAGGTTGATTTCAGTCTCGCATGTACAACTGGCTAAATTTACCTTATTTGTGCCACTCGTAACCCTCTCTTGCTGTTTTTCATTATACTGTTACCTCTTGTATTATTTCTTCTTGAAACGCAATTTTAAATCCTTAGGAGACAAAAACTTGGAGCTAGATTTTCACTGCTTCGACTGTTTTGCAGACTGGAACTTAACTCCAGTAGGAGAGTAAGAAACAACATACACACAGAGTGTGAGATCCTGCATCCACCGTGATCTGTCGCAGGGACGGTACATCTGCATGCTCAGCCCTATGCATCAGGCAGTGCGAGAGGTAGGGAGCAGCATCACCGTCACCTTAGTCCCCATCCTATCATTTGACACCTGTTTTACTGGCCTGCCACCACCTCAAAACTGTGTAGAGAATAAAACCCACTTTATACACTCCAGTAAGGGTATGCAAATGACATCGCATAAAAAAGAAAACCAAAACGTAAAAGCTGAGGCTCTTTGTGTGCAAGACTTTCCTCTGAACTACAATTGAGACTGTCAACACAAGAAATCTGATGACCTACATGAGTAGTAGGATCCATCCTAAAGAGCTCACAAGCCCATTCTTGAAAGTTATAAATTAATGAAATGTGTTTTTATGATTACTGCTGAATTCCCCTTTCCCATCTTTTTTACCTCTTTCAGACATATGTGGTTCTGAATAGGTTCAAGCCCCTTGTATTTTGGTTTAAATGATACCCACCTAGCACTATTTATGCAGTAAATTCCCTGCTTATTCTGCACAAATAAGGCATGTCAAGAATAAACAGGCTCTGTGTCAGTGATAAATGGCACTCTACAGGATCTAGGAACATGTATCATTGGGGTTTGTTGATTATTCAGGTGACATACGACAGTGAGAGTGATTAACGCTGTACTGCTCAAATTCATCAGTGAATAAAAGCATTACATTACTGTGGTTCATGCTGAAACAAGCTACTAAATCAGACTCTTCCAAGACAGTGAACATTCAGTTCTCTTAAGTACTAAATAAACCTTGCATCTTTAGGTTAGAGGAAATTGGACAGATGAAGAAACCAGGGCCAATGTTATCTCTGTAATTTTGAAACATTTTCAAAGAAGATCCCTAAAATTGACTGAGTTTTATGGCTGATTTTTAGCATCAAAGAAGTGAAGCTGTATGTATTTTTTGAGAAAACACTGTGAAAATGATATTTGGTGAGGATATTCTTTAATTAGCTTTTAAAAAAATCAGAGAGTTGGTAGAAAAGGAGGGCAGAAAGGTGCAGGAAACCAATGCCTGTTATTTTTCAAGATTTTTTTGGTGGAAAAAAAGAAAAAAATTAATCTTCTCAAGCATTAGAAATATGTAACCAGAGAAGTTGTGCAGCACATGCATGAAGGGAGTAGCCTACTCTACCTTTGTCTATTTTCCACTTCTATGCTGATGAAAACTCAACAGGAGCTTACCTGGATGAACTGGATTGATGTAGGTGCTCTCCAAAGACAACATCTGCAAAAAGGCAAACAGCAATTAACCCATTTCATTCATCTGAAGGTTCAGTACTTTTCCTTAATATAGTCAAATATATATTTAGATATGCATCACAGTTATTAATTTTTAGCTAGTCTTATGGCTGGAGCTTGAATGTTTGGAGTTGGCAATGATGGGAGGTACGTCTGTGTTACAAAGGTGCATGTATGTGTTCATACATCCACAAAAGCTTTTACGTGGATGATAGTGAGATGGTCCATGCAGGCTAGACATCTCATTCACCATTTACTAACGCAAATTCCATTTCCTTCAGCAGCTAATCTGAAAGGGGTGACAGAGCAATGTTTTTCCTTGCAACTGGCTATGTGCACTGAAAAACCGTATTGCAGCTTACAGTGGGAAATAGTCGTATGGGTTTTTTTAATGGATTTAAGGCCTACTACCATCTGAACAGTCCAAAGTGAAAAAATGGTCTTGCTCTGTGTTTTAGAAAGGCAGGAAATCTACTTTTCGAATGTAAAAGGCTTGTGCGTAGGTTGCTCAGGGAGAGCTCAGGAGAGCGACTGTCACTTTCCTGATGTTTTAAAGAAGGCATTGGAGACCATTCTAGAAATTTCTGAAATATATATGTTTTCGTCTCCCTAGGAAATGGTAGAATCTGACATATTTTGCAGACATGCACGTGTACACTGCTAATGAAAAACTTCAGAACTAATAAAATCTTTCAGAACCAGCTTTTCTGTGGCATGTTGACATATACTGAAAGCAAGACAATGATGCTATGAAAGTTTCATTGACACACATTTGGGCTGACCTACATATAATCAGTCTGCCTTTCTTGCAGACAAACTAACATCCTAAACAAATATGCCACATCAGCTAATCAGTTGGTACAAAGCGTGAGCAATGGCAGAACACTGGTAAGTATATCTCACTAGAGCCCTGGCTTGCAAAGGGTGAAGAAGTAATCCCTTTCCAAAAACTTAGCTGATATATGTTGGTGTTTTCCTACCTCAGAACAACAAACTATTTAAAAAATACATAACTTAGAGTTGCAAACTTACCTCAGCCCTATCTTTGCCAAGTAGCTAGGAAAATAAGGGATGTCTTCATCTTGATTTGAAAGACTGAGGGGAAATATAACAACAGTCTTCAAGCTGTTATGCAGCTGAGATTCATGCTGCGGAGTGAATAAATCTTTCTAAGGAGAGGAATGGATAAGCATGGCACAGTTAACAAATGGGAAATGCAGTAGCTCCACTTCTGGAGGCTTTTAAGACACACATTTCTTGGAAGTGATTTTCCATATAGCTTATCTTGCTTTCACGCATGCAGTGGGGCACGGCACGGAGATACCTGAGCTCTGGCATCCCTGCTTGGACTGAGCCAGCTCGAGATTTCCTGAGCACAGCCCAGGATTGCCGGCTGCAGCACAACGCCTGTGCAGGACTTATGAATTCAAGCCCAGCACCGGGAAAGCTTCCCGGGCCGATGCGTCCGTCCCCCTGCACACTCTGAAACACCACAGGGATACACTAGCGGTATTTGAAGTGTAAACATGGTTTATCAGGCACAGGGAAGGCCTGAACACAGGTTTCCCACATCCCAGGCGATCAGTCTAATCACCAGAATAGACAAATAGCTGCCTTCTCTATGATTTATATAGTTATTCACACAAAACAGCTCAATTAAGGATTACTACTCTATTATAACCAAGCAGTTAGGACGCTAACTCAGTCAGATGAACTTCCTAAGCATTGGGTGATTGGTACTGCACAGAAATTCTGCCCTGAACCTAAGTAGCCATCCTGATAACGTGTTGTGTTTTTTTTTTAAATGTAAAAATTGAGAAAATCATTGGTGTCAATGACTTGAAAATTTCTCACTATTTTATTTCTTTGAAAAAAGTCTGTGCCCCTTCTGTACATCTAATTTCTATGTTGATTGGCTCTTACCCGTTTGCTACTGTTATATTTCCATCTCTCCAGAAGGCAAGCTGGCAAGGTTTTCCCCTTCTGGTAAATAATGATGACTTCCCAACCTTCATGACATAGAATGTAACTCCACATTTGGGATGGAAAGAGCCCTGCTTACCAAACCGATAGCTACTTGTTACAGGGAAACAGATTTTTAAACAAAACCTTTGCACTTATCTTTCATATTTTAAGTGGAAGAAAACCCCCTATTAAGAAACCCCCCACAAAGAACACAAGATTTTTGGGCCATTGTCAGTCTTCCTGGTATCTTGTCAGACTTGCAATTTGTTTAGCGTTGTCTTTAGGATCACTTGGTTTTGATTTATAAATACCTCTGCCCCTGTGCTTATTTCTTTTTTCCTTCTGCTTTCCCTGATAGATTACAGCGATACTATTTAGACCACTATTGGCAAGATAAGATATGGCAGTCCTCTTTCCCAAGATCTGAATCTTGTCCCCATCCAGTGCTGGCATGTCTCTCTGACTTGCACAAAAAAAAAAAATAAAAAAAAATAAAAATTCGCTTTTCTTGCTCTTCCTTAATTGGACATTATCCAAATTTCATCAGGCTCCTAGTTTTGCCCAAAAGATGTTTGTCTGGTCCTGCCACCAATAATCTGATCTAAACCATCAGGTAATTTTGTCCACCTATGCCTGTTAAAAGAGACTGGGATCTGGCTTTGGCTCTGTTCCCACAGAAAATTTCCATTCCATTCAATGGCAGCTGGATGAGCCCATTAGTTTGCAAATCAAGGAAGGACTTTAAAGAGTGATATCTCTTCCTAAATACCTTGGAGATGTTTGGGAAATAACTCTGGTGATTATTTTTGTGCTAGGATAGATGAAATGTGAGTTAGATTAGGAGCAGTCCAGCTAGCATTTAGAACAGCTAAAAACTGCCGTCCAAATGCCAAAGATGCAGCTCTAGCCAGCTATTAATTGATATACAAAAGAGTTACGACATAAGAAGTTACTCCCAGAAACAGCCTGTACAAATGCATATGACACTGCAGACTCTCTCATCCGCACAAACACAGGAAAAGGAAATAAGTCCTAGGAAATACAGAAACAGTTACTAAATGGTGACCTGGTGTCCCACTGGCAGACCACGCGAGCCGTGGGAGGCTGAGCAAGGGTGGGCTGTGGCAGCTCTTGCTGAGGCTAACAGGTGACCTGAGACCCACCAAAAGGGTCATTTTCCTCCTTTAGCTGCTCTATGATATACGAAGGAGCAAATGGCTTTCTATTGCTGAGCCTAAAAGTTTTCAAGGCACTTTCTCTTTCTTCTTCTTCTTTTTTTTTTTTTTTCCTTCCCTTCATGACAGACTGAAGAACTCATTGGTGCTGTAATGAAAGGCAGACTGCGTTCCCTGTCATGTCAAGAACGCTGCATCAGGAAAGTCGACATGATTTCATGGCTAATGATTCACTCGCTAATATCAATGTGGGCTGCAGAGAGGATAACCAAGTTGAGCTGTCTTAGATCAAATGATTCAATTAGGCCAGCTGTCCCTATTTGTCATGGCTCAACTCGCTTTCAAATTACCTTTCCAAAGTGTGTACGTGCCTTAGCATAGAACTTAACAGCTCAACTGTTTTACAAAAAGGGGATATTTAGCCATGATGAAAAGGGGGAAGAAAGATGTCCCTTTTCATCTACACTGAATGTTTTTCCCTAGCAGTTACAGTATGTATTTGCCAGGCTAAACTTTAAACATCATTGTTGAGTGTGAATCACTCACCTGTCCTGATGACAGTGCTCTTTTAGTTTTCTACATTATCTTTTGGCAGGTTAATGAAAATAGAAAAGAAAATCTAATGGGGTGTGCACGTGCACAGGTAAAACCAACACAGAAAGGAGTAAATGGTTCACAGAAACCAAAAATAAATGCATAGTCCCTCAAATGTGTCCTTTAGGCTTAAACTGAGCTGAAGTCAATAGCAGCCGATGATCGTTCATATGATGTCTAGCAAAGAGTTTTTCTGCGATTCGTTGGTTATCTTGGATGAGCTCCTTATTCCTCGGTACGTTACCCGCAGGAGAACCACCCCGTCGTCCCTTGGTAGCAGCCCTCGACACCACAATGGTGAGCACTCTGCCGAGATAAACCGGAGCTGGCGGCTGGCAGTGTCAGCACGCAGACCCGGGGCTGAATAGGCATGGAAATTCAATTACCCTTGGTGGTGGTCCCTGCAGTGCCGGGCGGGGAAGCTTCTCCTGCTGAGGCTGAAGCAGAAAGGAGGCAGCGGCTGTGCTCGCAAAGTTTTCACCCGTGGGCATTGATTGACATTTTAGTATTGCAGAGGTGATAAATGGGGGGAAGAACAACCTGGATGTACATGAAACAGATGCAAGTTATTACAGACATATAATCGTGGATGTTAATAAAGTCTCACATATTTCCTGTAGTTGGATTTGGCTGATAATTTGGGCCTTCTCACTTTAAATATTTTAATAAGATTCCAGTGGTGTTTGAAAAATTCTCCCCTGCTGTCTGTATGGCTTATTTTGCACTATATGTATTTATTTTGCCTAAGCTCTCTCTGGCAATCATACCAAGTTGGAAAATAGCAGCAGTATTTACTAGAAAAATACGACAGTTTCTCCCTGCTCTGGACTGAATATCTTGTAATTTTGTGATCATGTTGTCAAGTAAAATATACTGTTGGTTTTAAGAAATTCTGTATTAGGGAAGTATTATCTAAGAGGAACAGTTAAAACTGGAACAGGCTGAACTTTGGTTCTGAAAATTTGTGAAGGTTTATTTTTTTTATCCTCCACATCTTTCACTGAAAATAGAAACGTCAATTAAAAAAGTGTGATTGGAATACCAAAAATCAGAAAATTTTGAGGAGCTCATTTTAGGATTTGTTCATCTTCTGATGGATTATGTTGAACAGTGATCTGTGAAGTCCTTTGAGCTGATTGGTGGGAGACATTGGGCATGCAATGAATATGCTAATTGGATGGTAATATAGAGAGATGCAATCAATCCTCATTTGAATTGTATAGCCCAGAACAGCTCCTGGACCCTTTTATTCAGAGGCAGGGTTAGGGTTATGGACCAGTGAGATCAGTGCCCTTATGCACAGAGTTAGGAGTCTGAGAAGTCTCCAGGAATGGTACTTGAAGATACTTCTGAAATGAAAATATATGGATCCAGAAATTTCTTATACCAAGTTTTCTTTTCTTTTTTTTTTTTTTCCCCCCAGAAAACTGGGGAAATTTGCCAGCTTTAAACCAATATGACTCAGCAGGATTATGAGAGAGTAGGTGGAGTACTGCTCTCCCTCCTGCCCTGGCACAGACGTGCTGCCACTTTTTAATCAAGCCCTAATACTTCTCTGGTGCAGCCCTGCAAATTTTCTCTTTCTCATCCTCGTTGGTATTTTTTCAGTGGGAAGGAAGGGTATCAACACAGATCGTCCTCTGGAATCAAGGCTATTTCTGACTTTTTGAATCCCAATCTTAAAGCAATCTGCAATGTTTCACAAGGAGAGCATGGAAGACTAAATCCATTTATCCTGGGCTGTTATATTCATGTAGTGATAACGTTCATGTGGATGGTTTCATTTTCTTTGCCTCCTCTCTCCCGTTTTCAGTTCTGCAATGCTTTCTTCCATTGATAACGGAAAGACAAGTACCATGTATTTACCTCCTTTTCATTTTAAGCAAAACTTGAGATACCACCATTGGCTAAAAAGTTGCAGAAACACATAGGAGCTCTGCTCCTTGGACCCCCCCTGTGCTCAGCAGAAAAGCCAGACGTTCCTCAAAGATCACCGCCTGTGTGAGATGCACCTCGAGGCAATTCTCCTGCAACCTCAGCATTGGCTTGGAAAGTTTATGACACACTGAGGGTCTAAAATGCCTAAATTGGCCTTCTGCCTCCTGCTCCTGCGAGACATGTCTCTGTGGGGGGGGGTAAAAGTAATAAGCCCATATATGTTGCCTCGTGCATACGTACCCAGTACTAAAGAGAGTACGAGATGCAACCACGTTGTATTAGTTGAATGTAAGATATTAACTCTCAAGAAGTAGAATGTAGTTTGCCTGCTGTCTAAATTAATAAACACAGGTAAACAGATTTACCAGCCTTATGCCTGGTATTTGTATTTGTTAATTAACTCAGTTAATCAAAAACACAATGCATTTTGCAGCTTGCAGTCTCTGTCTTTGACTGCAAAAGACATAGCTATGCATGGGAAGCTTGTAGAGCTGAAGAAAAAGGAAAGATTTGGTGTGGCTTTTAGTGGATAACATTTTCAAAGGTCAGAAAGACCTCAATGATTACAGTCAGGAAACGTGGCTTGACCAAGCTGGTGCATTAGAGTTTTCATTCATTTCTGTCTGCTATGTTTTCTTCTTTCTTATTTATATACAAATCTTGGCAAGGAGGTAGAATCTAAGAAAAATGACATTTTCCTTCCAGAGATTTTAAAATGCAAAAAGACTGCAAAATAGATTCCTGACTATATTGAAAAATTCCCTTGAGCTTTACCTTGAAAAACACCTTTCAGTGCTCACATTTCAGCCTCCCTCCATTTTCTCTTCCATTTGGCCATAGCTCAGGGGGAGACGTTTCCAGTCTACAGTCTCTGCTCACTTGGAATAATGTTTGTTTGCATGAGTAAACCAGCTAAAGTGGCTATCACTGAAGTCATAACTAGAAGATGAAACCAGTTGGGACTGTTCCCATGTGAAGTGAGTCAGGTTGCTGAATCAGGCCCATGTGTGAATTTTTCTGTGTCCCAAAGGTATTTCTCCCATCTCATTAGAAAAAAAATGTTCTTCTAGAGCACCAGATGACAAAAGCCTGGGAATGCAAAGTACAAGGGGACATAATGTCCTTTTACCTTTTCCCTCTCACCTTTCCCTCATTTTTCCTTCCTGCAATGTCACTAAAAAGGAAAGTCTCTGGTGAATTTTATAATTCTGGGCTTTTATCAGTTTGTTATTTTCATTCTATTCTCGCCCAAATATACGGTGTATGTAGTATTTTTTTTTTAAATCTAAGCGCCCCCCTTATGTCTAGTTTTATTTTAAAGACAACAAAGAATTGCAAGGTGTTAATGGTGTTCAGTGCGCAGCATGTATCTTAGCTTCCCTTTCTACAACAAAACAGAGTGGAGAGTGTAAAAATAGAAGAAATATGAAAACTGTAAAGACATTTAATGTGTAAAAAGGACCAACTAATGTGTGTCAGCTCAGCCAGATGCCCAAGGCTAAATCTCTTGATGTGAGATGGTGATTCAGCTGTCAAGGTGCCTGAGTAGACTTGTGGTCATCATAATGATTGGCTAAGGATATTTTTTGTGGTTTTTTTGGGGGTGGGTTTTTTCCACTTTGTTTTGTTTTGGTTTTGGTTTTTTTTTGAAAGGCAATAAACAGAAAAGATCAAAGTTATTCAAATGAACCAACAGCCCATTTTGGTGGAAATATAGCAGGGCTCGTTAACTCAATTCACATCTTTTGTGTCAGTTTTCTAACATACCATATATCTGGAAAAATGCAGTGATTTGTAAAAGACATAATGTGCCTCTTTCCCCCAAAGGTTTGTTTACGGTATGTAATAAAATATGATACAGTTTTTCATGGAGAAGGGATCTGATAATTTGTTTAGATATAATATGAAAGTATCAGTCTGTGAAATGAACAACATAAAAAGTAAGAAAATGCTCAAGATATGTCAGCTAACAAAATGGCAAGTTCCAAAACAGTCATTCAAGTGAAAATGAATCACTTCGGCAATAACATTTTTCCCCTTAAAATCAGCCCCTTCAGACAGCGTCTAAGATTTTGATGTTGATTGCCATTAGTGAGACTGTGTTTTACTGTGACAGAGACCTTCCTACTCTAGGCAAAAGTTACCTCCAGTCAGCTGAAAATCCAGGTAATGAACAGAGAAATCAGGTTTTCAGGTATCCCAAAGTATCAACACTTCATAAGAACATACACACTAAGTTAGCCCGAAGGTCTCCATCTAGTTTGATGTGCTGATGCTGGTGGCTAATACTGAATGTTTGAGGAGAGGATGTAAAACTGACTTAACCTGAACAAGTGTTTAACTTCTATTTAACTCTTGGGTTCAGCCTATATAGAATTGCCTTTGTGTTTCCTTGTTGCACTTTGGATTAGCAGCTTTGAAGTGTGTGGTGTTAGCCTTTAATTGTGGAATATTTAGCACGTGTGTCAGAAGTTTGTGATTCAACCCCCACTCTTCCCTTTTAGCTTGTGCAGGTTCTCTTGGTCTTTAAAAGCAACTGTTTGTTGGAGTGTGCTTTCACAAACTGTCAGGAAGCAAATGACATTTCTGAAAAGCAGGTTTTTCTTTTCTGCTCACAAATTGGAGGCCAATGTGTTTAAGAAGTGGTCAGAGCTACGATTTATGCCTTATCTTGTGTCAAGACTTTACATTGGGTACGTATGCAAAGATATACCAAGAAAGCCAGTTGCAACTGAGACCAATCTGATTTTAAACCAAATAAATGAGAAGCTTTATTCTTCGTAAATAATTTTCCTTGGAACAAGCAGTTTCACCTTATGATGATTCTTAAACTGACATTGCAAAGTGGACACAGTTCAGTTGTACACGATCAAGTTGGTACAACCGGTGTAAATGAGTTACATCAGTGTAAAGTCGCTGGGCACGTGTGACATGGCTTATGGAACTGAAAAACACCTAAAGAAGCAGCAAGATAATTATCAATTTACTATATCAGTAAGATTTCATATAGCTAGAGTAGACTGTTTCTGCTTAAAAAGAAAGTTTGGGTAGAGGAGAAGGTAAAAAAGAGCATATTTTCCTTGTGAAAGGTACAAGTATGCTGAAGGCTTAAACCGTTCCCTGACTGTTGACTGCATTTTATCTCCAGCTTTCAAGTATTCGAGAGCTCAAGGCAGGCCAAGCAGTGAATGCTGTGACTGCAAGGGGTTAACAGACAATTTATGTAAAGTCTTAGTATTCTGCAAAATGAAATGTGCATGTGAAATGGAAAAAAAAAAAGGAAAAGATTATATTTGTCAGCTGTGCTACCATATGTTGCTCTGGCGGAAGCACAGCAAAATGGTGACAATTTCTATTTTATTGAATGAGGATCTGTGTTGATTTCCATTATTTGAGAGCATCTCTGGACAAACAGAAGTATCTTCATTATCACATAAAACTGTGCTCACCAGTAACCTAGAATATCCATGGCTACAGGGTGACCTGGGATTGCAGTCTCCTTGAAAATAAAATATCAGAGAATCAGTTCAATCCATCTGCATATTTTAATGGATTTAGCCCTTGGTGGGCATAGGGGAATAGTCTTGTGAAAAGATTAAGTGGCAGATACAGGAAATATAGACAAATTTGAAGCTCTTTAAAATCTGAGGAGAACTTATCTCATCAGCATGATTAAAACAAGTGTGTGTAAAGGCTTTGGTGGTTGCAGACTACTCTCAGCCATCTGGTCATGCTGGGAGGCATGGCTTCATGGTTTGGGCGCAGAGCTGCACAAATATAACTAAATTTCGCTTGGAAGTAGGCTGACACATTTCCTTAGCTCTGCCGTGTCATATGGGTTTACTTGTTGGCGTTTTGCGGGGTGAGAGATACCTGTGCCATTCCCTTTTCCATGGTATAGAGATGTCCTAGAAGATGATGCTTTCCTTATTCTAGGATCACAGCTTTCTCTCAAGATTTTTCTCAGCTTGCCAGGACCTCAACATGTGAACTTCAGTGAGCTGGGTGCTAAGAGTCGCTGAGCATCCGGGGCTCTCCTTGTCTCCATGTGCACCGTGGGAGCACAGCGTCTCTCTGGGCTGTATGTTGAATGCAAGGTATGAGAAAACAATTCCATGGGGCACTAGAAATGAGCATCATTTGCTTTCAGGGCAGCAAAAGTTAAACTTCTGTTGTGTCTCCTGCTTAATGTTACTCAGCACCCTTTGAGTATCTCTCCTTCCAGTGACCACAAAGCTTTTCTCTCCATGTCAACCCTGCCTCTGAAGTGGCACCATCATTTTCTCGGTAATGACATCACAAGGCATTGCAGTACATCTATTTTACCTCAGCAAACACCCTAGGCTGGTTTCAGCTACCTGAATGCCTGGCCCGGGAAGGTAGAGAAGTGCCTGTGCTGGCACCATCTGCACCAGCAGGAACAGCTTGGTTATGTCTGTGCAGTTCTGTACCCAGCCCTTCAATCCCTGCCAAAGACACAGCTAGGCAATATCCAGGCAGGGCTGGCTTCTGGATGGCCAGTTTAGGTCTGCCAGAGCAGACACTCAGCCTTGAGCATCCCATCCCCACATCGGTGTGCTCTGTGTTATATGGTCCAGGCACGAACGGGTGGGATGAGTCCTCCAGGTGATGGAGTGCAGCACCCTTGGAGGGAAGCGCGTTTGGTTTTACACCAAAGGTTTAAGGTTAGCACTGCCTCGTTCTTGGTCAGGCAGAAAAGTACTATGGTAATGAGTAGAGGTGAGGGCTTCTTACCTTCCATTTCACTTGAGGCAATGAAACTGTTCAAATCACTTTGATTTTCCTACGTGCCCAAACAGAGAAGAGATTTGATTGTACAAGCTGAGCATTCAAGGCCATAATGGATGGGTCGGTAGGACAATTATTTGCCAGATATTGACAGTTATTTGCTAACAAATATGTTAATAGACTATTTGTTAGGGAGAGGTACGTTTCTGTTTCAAATGTAGCCCATTGCAATTCGCAAAAGTGAATAAAGTGCATTGATTTGCCACCCTCTCCCCTCCTGTTTAAGAGCAGGTGGGTTTTGGGGTGCAGAATCGCTTGCACTCACCTTGCTGTGATTGTAGGCACCAAATCAATACCACCGCATGGTACCGAGGTGAGCTCTGAGGCTGCTGAAGAACCACTTTGGAAGAAGCAGAAAAGTAAAATCTTGATTTCTTGCACTCACGTTGCTTGACGTCTCCAAGGCCATTCTGCCTTACGTTGCCATGGCGTTTTGTTAGCAGCTGAAATTTCTATTTTCAACAACTACTAAGAAGCTTCATGAGACAGCAATTGTGATTTGCTTTTAACATGCTTGCCCCAAAAGGTGACACAGGCATGGTGCTTGCCATTGCAGCAAAGAAAGTGCTCATGTCTCAAATTTGCAACTCTCCTTTGGCCACAGCTTTATGCGCTAAGTCATCTATACCGTACAGTGGGATACCTTGCACTGGGCAATCATAGAACAAGCTTCCATAGGTTAAGCTTTTTGTTTCCAAATCTGATTATTTAGCTCTCTATATAGCACTTTTACAACATGATCATCCTTCATTGTAAATAATAAAATAATTTTTTATTCCAACAGAAGCCACACCTTGCTACTTGTCCTTTAAATTGCCTTTCTTAGGACACATTTGATTTCTGCTGTTTCTTCTTAATATTGTGGGCTTGGAAGAGAATAAATTAGGACAAATCACCTACTGTTAAAGTGAATGATATTTTGTCCTAGTTTCCTTTCCAGCCTTGGTATTTGCTTACTGAGTGCTTTTGTACATCAAAGTAAAGTTCTAAGTAAGAAGTCGGTATTATGCTCAAGTTTTGGAAAAAAGTAGCTGCTCTGTCCTGGAATGGAAACATCTTAAAATCATTAAATTTAGGAGTTGGCAGTATTAGTAATTATTTCTCAGACAATAGTTTCCAGGACCTCTTAAAAAGCCGGCAAGATGGCTTTGTTTTTAATCATTCTCTTTGATCTTAAACCTAGAGAAATAATTAATCTTTTATGGAAGTAACTGAGCTGATTTGTAAACTAGATACCCTTTTAAGCTAAGTATGTTAGCTAGAATATTTTTACTGTCTAGATTTTCATTAGGGAAGGTGATATACGATTGAGGCCATCCTACAAAATGTGTCTAGGTACATGTCTTTCCATACATCACTGTGCATGCACTACTGATTGCAAGTCTGTGTCATAACTGCTGACTATGAAGCAGAATAAATTAATCATTTATTTAAGATATATGTTTTACTGCAATTTGACTGTCTTTTGCATACATCTCTCCTTGTAAATGTAAACATATTAAAACTTAAACTTGAAACTATGACAGCATATGTTTAGACATAACTTCCAATAATCTATTTAAATAACTTACCATGAGTAAAGCTTAAACAGCACATTTTTTAAAGTAAGTCGGATTGCTAAACCAGAAATCAATAGCTCAGTGTCTGAAAAGAGAGTGGAAAAAATTGCCTACTTTGGAGAGATGTACCCTTTTACAGAGACTGTACTAGTTTGACTCCAGTGTAGTCTGGTTTTTTTGAAGTTCTTAAATAAGTGAATGGAAGCTAAAATGCTGTTTGGGAGCTGAAAATGTAATAAAAGCAATTTTAGGAAATATTATGTTTTACCCCTTTTTTATACAATTTAAAAGATAGGTTTGAGGGTCTAAGGACACTTAGTCCTCTTGTCTTGAAGGACTTTCTAACTACAGATGATCAAGCCTTTTTATAATAAATCAGTCATTTCGAAATGAAAGTCAGTATTGACATTTTTATCCAGCATATTTGAAATTATTTTATTTAACTACGTAAGTATATA
>NW_009612026.1:0-594 GCF_000690535.1 Cariama cristata
CCTCCCAGTCCCTCCCAGTAACCCCCAGTCCCTCCCAGTAACACCTCCCAGTACACCCCCCGCCCTTCATCTCCCTGCTCCCATCGCCCTGCCCTGCCCTTCCCTCACCCCACACGCGTCCCACACGCGTCACGTGCGTCCCACACGTCTCCCCCACGCGCCTCCCGCGTGTCACGCGTCCCGCACGCATCCCGAACGTCACGCGTGTCCCAGGCGCATCCCACACACGAGGTGTCCCACAGCTCACACGCGTCCCACATGTCCCACGCGTGTCCCGTGTGTCCTCCCACGCACATCACAGGTGTCCCACACGTGTCCACGTGTCCCCCAACGCCCTCACCACGTACCCCACGCATGTCCCCCACATCCCACGCGTGTCCCACATGTCCCACGCGTGTCCCCCGCACATCACACGTGTCCCACGCGTGTCCACATGTCCCCCACACACCCTCACCACATCCCACGCGTGTCCCACGGGTCCCCTGCCCATCCCACACACATTACACGTGTCACACGTGTCCTGTGTGTCCTCCCACACACATCCCACACACATCACACGTGTCCGACAAGTCCCACACGTGTCCCACACGTGTG
>NW_009612027.1:0-3771 GCF_000690535.1 Cariama cristata
CTTCCAACCATAATGATTCTATGATCTAGAGATCAGTACTGCCACGAGGTATTAATGAATTATGGAAAAGCAAGCAGTGGTTGAAGACGAACTAAATATATTGCTACAAGATTGCAGAACCAGTTGGCTCAGTCTTCAACAAAGGATGCTTACAAATACAGTTTATGTCATGGTTTTATTCCTGACTTTACAAAGGCATTACCATAAATTAAAAATATACAGATGCAAGTCTCATATAAACTCTCTTCAGCAACAGAGATAAGAATTTGACTTGTTCAGGGTCTTTTTGCCTTTGCCTGCTGGGTAGCGGGTTTTACTGATATTTTTTTTTTCCACCTATGTTGTGACATGGCAGATTATTTGCCAGCTTATAGTGTATGTTTTACCATGGATTGGGACCAATAATCTTAGCAGAGGTAGAGACTGAACAACTTAAGTTAAAAAAATGGAAAGCCGGGGTGGATATAGAAAACATTGACCAATAAAAACATAAGTTGAACTCTTCTTCTTGCTAGCATATTGTGCTTAAAGTAAGTTTCATATACATGCAAAGGGTAACATAAACATGTACAGTGCAAACAGGTATATGTTATTCACAAAGTCATGTTCTGTACATTGCCTATTAAATTGCTTCACAGGTTCAGTTCCACAAGTAGCAACAGTTTACGCAGTTTCAAGTAAACTGTAATATGCTGAGACCACTTTTTGTACCTCCTAGGTATGGATAATGAACACAAATATTCCTTTAAATATTTGATAAAGGAAGCATATCGCTGCTATAAGGATGAATCCTTTCTTGACCAGACTCCCCAGATTGCCATCAGAAGGATCATGACGATCACTGTGTAAATGGTATGGACTGTAGCAAGATCATCTCCGTGCTGGTGCTTGAACCCAGAGGGGCTGTGCCAGTTCTCACTTTTGTTCCCATTGGTTTTGTGTCTGTGAGCACGGAGAGAATGTATTCTGCCATAACAAAAAGCAAGATTAAGATTAAAAATGATCCTTTTTTATTAACAGTTCAATACTGTTTATAATGAAGTCCAGAGCATGCACTGTCTCATTGACTAGATTTGGGAAAGAGCTCTTCAAACTGTATGGGGCTAATAAAGTATTTCCATAATTGGAAATGCACAACATTTACCAGCCATTTGGTGTTTTTCTTCCACTGACAGGCAGTGAGACTGGGTATGGCCTTGTTAAAGGATGCACAGTGCTTTTCACTGTTGATATAGATCTGTTGTATGAGAAAAAACATACCTCTTTTGTTTTGCAATATTATGAAAGTGGCAGGGCTTAAAAAAAATTACTAGTTTCCAAAGCTTTAATCCATGGGAATAAGCACAGCATGTGCTATGTGAGCTTCTCATGCTGCTCTGATAACGTGTTTGTATCTCTGCTTTTCAGAGGGGACTTCCCTCGGCAGTCTGTGTCAAGGTATTCATTAGCCGAAGATACCAGTCAGGAGTAACTACACAAAGCTATCTGCAAGGTTCTCTGGAGTAACATTTGATTTGCTTTGCCACCTTTCCCAAATGGTTTGAACGTAGAAGTGTTAGCCTGTGGTAACTGACCTCCAGTTACTGTCATCTCCCCTGAAAATTGTCTGCTAAGCCCCAGTAGGCCTGCTGCTTTTTTTTTTTTAAGAGAAAAAAATGTTGAATGTTCACAGTTCCATCTGAACGGGGATGCCAAAAGGAGATCAAGCAGCTTCTGATTTTCATGTAGCTCAGGAAGGGGTCTGAAAAGTATTAGATGTATTACAGCTCTGGCTCATACATGTTCCTGCTGTTATTAATACAGAAGAGTAGGAGCTACCAAAAATGTTACCACAGATACAGCTTACAAGTAATGGACTTTTAAACACAATTTGTATTTATATACTTATGCATATGTAAAAGACAGCTGTCAAAACCGATTTGTTAAAAATGAAAGACAAAGAAGTGCAATCTGCAAAAGGGAATTCATCAATAAAACAGAAGTTCTGCAGCTGAGGTTTTACAGAAAGTAGCTGCAGAATTAGAAATACACACTTAACATTCGTATCAGGACAAGGGCTACCTTCTGTCTTGTGTAACTGCAAATCAGCTAACACAGTTCATGATCATCTGGCAGCATCATGTGAAGACCACAAGAGGAATATTTTCTCAGTAGTTTGTTTTCCTGTTCCTACCCGAGGGGAATGCAGTATGTGCAGCTTACCTCCTGGAAGCATTCATGGTGGCTGGGTGATTGAGTTCCCAATGCGTCAGATTTCTTCTTGAACAGCAGAGAGAAAAAGGGCCTTTTTTTATCCTCTTGTTTCCTTGCACAAAAGAGGAAACTATTTGCTCGGTACCAGCAAAAAGAATCTTTGTTCCAAGCCCACCGACTTGACCAATGTTAATTTGGGAGCGCTTGATATGTGCCAATCCAAGTTCTGAAACTACTGATTTTCTAAAGCCGATTTCGACACAGTTCTTCAAGAAATTCCCTGGAGCAGCTCACAAGGCAAGTAGTGAGTGATCCCAATGACTGGCTGCTTCTAGCTGCTGGGATCTCTTCTTATAAACAGTAGCTTGCTGCTAAAGTGTTGCCAAATTCATAGCAACACAAGGCACAGATGGAGGGTGTTGGTGATGAAAAATGCAGCATGAGCTGTAACTTAGAACTACTTTCTATTAGATCACAGGCTATTTTGGGGTAAACCTTAGTTCCTTCCTACAACTGTCATCTGGTTTAACTTGCCTGAAGTGAAATTTCAAGCCACCATCACTTAGATGTGCTCTAATATTCAAATATTTTTATGAAAAAGTAGGTACCTTCTTTAATAATCTGTTGACTTTTATAACACAATCATATTCAATAAACAGTCAATAAGCAGTATATGAGCACAAAAGAAAACATTTGGACATTTAGGGTTAGTAGCAGTCACATACATCCTATTCTTCCCTGACCACCTGGAGCCATTAATTAACAAGAAGCTGTGCAGAAGTTCTTCCCAAAGTTGGGCATGGCATGATTAGCTTGGTTAATGGTGGTTTTAATATAATAAATCCGATGGTCCAGTAACTATTTGTAGGACTCATGAATAAACACATTTAAATTTACAGTTCAGAAAAACGGGCCAAAGCCCTTCGTTCCCCAAACAAAATGTGAACACCACCTTGCATCATCTTTAAACTGTCAACAAAAATAAAATAACCTCATTTCTCATTTAACTGTTACTTTAAGCTTATTGTCACATAAAACTGCTGTTAAGACAAATCTCAACCTGTAGTTCTGGTGCATTTCTAAAGGCTTTTGCCTCTCCTTCACGTAGCATTTATGCTTTTATATAAAGAAAATTAGTTCCGTTAGTTTTAGTAAAACAATTAGCAATTTCCAAATACGTCTTGGGATATCACTTACACTCCAGAAAATTAAGACTGAGCTCGTTTAGTCATACTCTCAGCGGTATTAAAACTCTTTTAAATTTTTCTTTTAAAACTCTTTTCCATTAATAACGTTTATAAAAAGAGCTATTTTAATTTCATCAACACTGTGACTGTTTAACAGAAACTGATTGAGTCTCCATTTCCTTTAAGTAAACTTGTTGCAAGACGAGCACCTCAGTGTGCGTTTCAACAGAAGCGCAGGCGCTGCTTACCTCTAATGGCTACGTGACTGAAACTGCCACCGGACCCGGCGGGGGCTTGCCCTGCCCCGGCCAACTACAAGCCCCAGAATGCACCGGGAGGGGGGGGGTCGTGTATCGTTCAAACCTGCCAATCAGGGCGCGCGAGGATCGTC
>NW_009612028.1:0-12461 GCF_000690535.1 Cariama cristata
CCTGGTCTGGTGGAAGGTGTCCCTGACCAGGGCAGGGGGGTTGGAGAGAGATGGTCTTTAAGGTCCCTTCCAACCAAACCATTCTATGATTGTATGTTTTTGACCGGAGACAGCTTAATTCCCTTCTCAGTTCCTCTCTGCCACCTGGCAGAGCAGTGGAAAGTCAGGTATTTCAATGGTACAGCTTGCTTGGAGAATTGCATTTTTCCATTTACTGTCTTTTCTTCCTCTTTGCCTAAGAAATTTGATTCCAGCTGCCACTCTGAGGTGTTCACACTTTTAGCTGTGGATCCTAAGGAGTCTGAATGTGCCTTAACAACATTAGCTGTTGTTTAGCGGAGTAGATCAAAGGAATGGTAGTAGCTGATTGAGGCTGATTTGAACAATAATACAGAAATCTCCTGTTTACAATAGATAGGCCTATTCCTTGTCTTCACTTTGTTATAGCCTCCTGATGGTTGCAGCCAGCTGTACTGAGTCACACACAGGGATCTGGAATGGGATGTACAGGATCAGTGTAAGAGTAATTACTTTCACATCCCAGGTCAGTTGGACACAGTTGATTTGTATTTGGATACAGTATATTTCACTGCTTCCTTGGACTATCACTTTCAAGCATCCATCTGATATCCTCTCTCCATGCCCTGTGCCAGCAGTGACTTTGGTTCACAGGTGAGTGATATAATTCCTGCACATGGATAAGGTCATGTCCTAAGAGCCTCACTAAGTACTTAACAGGTCCTCAGTCTGGGTTTTGATGCATTCATTAAAAGAAATATGATCCTGCTCTTAGTTTATCCCCTCACTTCCCTTCAAGGTTTCCACTCTTATTGAAGGGAAGTTGATCTTGTGAGACAGGCACTGAATCCCACAATGTTCAGCTCCGTACTAAGGTTATTTTTCTTTGATGTTCTGGGCCGTTGTTTAGACAGATCAGCTACAAAGTAGGAGCCAGAATTATGAATGGATTTAGTCCACCAGAAGATGTAAGTAGGTGTCTGGCCCAGTGGGTATTTGCAAAGGTTCAAGAGTGGAGCTAGACTGCTACTGCCTTTCAGTAAGAGCTGGATGTTTGTTCTGCTGAAGTGTCACTGGGTAAAGCTAGTTTGTTGGGTTTTTTCCCCTGGAACAGCATTGGGGTTTTGGGAATTCCCAGTGTGGCAAAGGGAAAATGCATCACACAGAAGGGTTTGATTTGGTTGAAGTCCTTGGGTAACCCTGAGCTCTGGCAGCACTCATCGTTCGTACTTACCTGCGTGTCTGGCTGTTTGGCAGCCTGCCCTCCTGGGGCTGCCGAGGTCTGCAGTTTGTTATGTCTTTGGGGCAAGAAGAGCCCAGGTGTTCAAAGGCAGATGAAGTTCTCAAGAGGCAGGGGAGTCCGCAGCATTTAAAAAAAGACTGTAGCAGCACAAGTGCCCCTCATCTCAAAAGGAGGAATTCAGAATTGTGCTGTGCTGTATCAAGGAGTAAGAGAACAGTGCTCAGTGCTGAGGCATGGCCTCAGCTGGGTATGAGGAAAAACAGGATTCTGGCCCCCATTAACTCAATGACTCCTGCATCATCCTCTCCATGTCAACAGGCTGATACAGAACCCCAGGGAGGAAAAAAAGCCCTGCTTAAACTGAGCAGCAATCTGTTTTGCGAGCAAAATATTTTCAAGTGACTGTGGTTGCTAAATGAGAAGGTAGATTGGGAAGGGGGGAGAGGAGGGTGGAAAATGAAGTGTTTCAGCAATTATACACATGAAACCAGAGACTGGCTGGATATACTGCAACACAGTCCAGCTGTCTGACTGTGTAATTAAACTCCAGCCCGTCTAGTTGAAATGCAGAAGGCATTTCTGCAGGGAGGTTAAATTAAGAGTTGGTGATGACAAGTAGACGTTATGGAAATGTCAAAATTAGCATGTGCTGAATGAGAACGCTGGATGGCCCTAGCTACAGTCCAGAGGCTCAGAAGGAGCAAGGAAAGGGAAGTCTGAGGAAGGGGAACAGTCTCCTCCCTGTGGCTGCTCCTACCTGCCCTCTGCAGAGCAGTTACTCCACCACATACACGATTTTTGCCAGAGCTGGTACTTCTTCAAGAGGAGTAACGCGAGAAGAGAAAGACCAGAAGTTGGCTCCTGCTCTGAACTGCCTTGTGGCAATGTCCTCCTTCTCCATTAACTGTTGGGGGGAGCAATGTCTCCTCAGCAAAGGGTAGGCTTTAAAGTTAAGAAAAAATGAAGGTTCCCCTACTCGTTTCCAGAGCTCCTGGGTTCCCCCAAGGTAGGGAAGGCTCCTTTGTGTTCAGTCTCACTGCTTCCTAACCAGCTGATGACTTACCATTTTCATTTTCACCATGCCCATATTGTGTTTAAAACAAAATGAACAAAACAATTCACAACTGGAACAGGCATTGCATTTTGTAAACTTTAGCACTGGTCAGGCAGTCCTTCCCAAAACTCTGGGTGCCTTATTGTCTGTACAAAATGTAGTTTTGTAGAAACTTTGTGAAAATGTTTCAGCCAAACTCTTTGACTACGGAAATGAGGAAAGCACTTAGACTAATGCACAGCCATTCTGATAGGAGGCACTGCGTCAGATCTCTTTGGACTTGAATGTATCTTCAGCATGACAGGATCGTCTGTAAGCTGTTAACTAAGATGGGGAAGAAGGGAAGGACTGTTTGTGTGCTTGCTTGCTTGAACTCTCCTTCACCTAGCAATGCTTCTGGAAATGGAGCTGTTACCTCAGCTGTCTTGACAGGGGCACCAACACAGACTTGTTCAAACCACACCAGGGAGCTGTAGAGAGCACCATCATGAAGCCAAACCTTTCTTGCAGACCTCTGTTGCACTTATATGCAGTCAAAGGGGAAGGTCCCACTTGTGATCCCTCCATTTCTCCAATAATGTCTCTTTAATGGTGATACAGCTGAAGTAAATACAAAGGGAGAAAAAGTCATTCTTCTAAGAAAGTTAAAAGTCTGGCTGGCTCACAGAAATTGCAACGATTATCTGAAACAAAGGAATAGGCTAAACTGTGTGCAGATACATATATTGCCTTAATTCTGCATTTGTTCATTACTTGATATCATGGGCACAAGTTAAAGCAAAGGAAACCAAACTTATGTCTGTGGAAGAGAGATCATTAAGCTTTGAATCAACACTAGTTTGTGTCCCATACACAAACCTCCTTTTATCTCTTCGTTCTGCCTCCTCTTGTGTTAGGGTGATGGGCAAGAGAAGATACAGGAAGAACACACCTTTTCCATTTGTCAGGAGGAGATACTCGACTAAGCTAATATGAATTCAAGACTGAAGTAGGAAAGGGATAAGCAAGGGATACAGCTAATTTGCCTGACGAAGCACTAAAGGGATGAAAGGGACTTTTTTCCTGTTACTTTCCAGCACTCTCCTTGAATCTGGATTAACATCATTAATTTCTTTACACAGCTACATTTCCCACATGGAGCTAAAAAAGAAAGTATAGTTCTCCTCCTCCATGGTTCACTAGGGAGGGGCTGGGAAATTAATTCCTGCATGCTGCAAATTCTGAACCTTGCTGGAGGCAGAGAAGGCAAAAGGAAAGGGAGAGATTAGTCTTCTAGGGAACCCAGCATGAGGATCTGCTTCTTGATATTATTAGGAAAGTCACCAAGCATTTCTTAATAAGATTTTTTAACAAACTAATCAGCAATACTGGATTTTCAAGGATTTCAGAGGGAATTCTTGCTAATTGAGGTGTTTTTTTCCATTAGCAGCTCCCAGCAGGAGCCTTTGCACACAGGTGGAAGAGCATCATGTATCTTGCAAAATCAATAGTGCAGCCAATTTAAAAAAAGCACAATTAGTGTGGTTGATTCAAATTAGAATTGCAAATTCCTAATGAATCCAGATGTCGAGGCTAGGCAAAGATGTAGCAGTCCGGTGTGTTTAAATTCAGTGGAAAGATAGGCACACTCTATGCAATGACATGAATTCCCACTCCATTCCCCACAACAAAGCAGCCCCACGTTCCCTGAAAGAGTCACTCATGCTCCTGTGTTTCAGAACATTTCAGGAGGATTTAACGACAGCTCAGTTCCCTGCACTGCTGATAATACAATTCTCTCTCTCACAGATGAAGGGAATAGTCAAATGTGGTTTTGTGTTCTTCCGTGAGCCCAATAAAATGATAATTTGTAACTGAAAATCCAGTCCCCTCAGCTCAGTGGTGTTCATACCAACCCTCTGAGCTTCAGTGACGCCATCCTTCCCTCCCCAAGCTCTTCTTTGCTGTGTAATAAGAAGATCAAACTTGATCTCTCTGGAGGGCAGGGCTTGTACGGCTGGGATTTCCTAAGGGAAAAAGAATGAAAACAGAGCAGGACCATGTCCATTAGCGTTTGAACCCTTTGGGCCACAAGCTGTTGACTTGGCCCCACTCTTTCATGCTTGGCCAGAAAATGCACATGCATTTGGAGCATAAATTCAGGAAAGCATTGCTGAAAGAAATTATCTGAATCACAGAGAAGAGAACATGGAGGGGCATCAAGAGATGGCCTGCTGTGGTGCACAGACAGTTACAAGAGGCAGGAAAAGAAATCTCCATTGGGTTTATGCAGTCGTACAGGGACCAAGTCTCTTGTTGGCCTGACAAATCTTCCTTGTTGAGAAAGTAAGTGACTTTTTACATCGTAACTGTGAACAAACCGTTCACACTACTCCTCAGTTAAAATGTTCAGCATATTTATTTTGAATACTTCTTACGTGTCTGGGCAACAATTACAGTTATATATATGGTCATGTTTGATTTTAACTATATCATTCACCATGGATAAAACTTGTAGCACTTTGAAAATGGGCTCCAGTCTACACCACTTTACTAATGTTACCAGGGCTTTAGCAAAAGTACTCTTAAATGTACAGTTCAGCCTTTTTTGGGGGATCACCAGTTGCTCCTGTGAGGACTTAGTGCTAGTGCTGTGACAGTTTGAATACAGGTTCAATGGCTCGGTGTTGAGCTTGGAGACCTGGCCCGGGATTTTCAAGCAATGTTTTGGGTGGCAGCAGGACAGAAGCATCACTGCTGTGATTTTACAGTAGGTTAAAATTTGCCACTGTTATACTTGTCCCTGTGGATGGGCTGCAATGAAATAGTCATGGAAGTAGAAAGTAGGGACTATCATTTTGTGGTGGTCACAGCCTGGTCTCGTACTCTCTTTCTGAGAGTTTGTAATCACAACGGAAGTTGAAGCGATGTAAAGACACTGTACCTCTTTATTCTATACATTTATATCATTTCTTCTATACATCAAAAATGAGCCGTCAGAATGGCTCAGTCATAAGATCCCTCTCTTCAACACTGCATTAATTATTGTTGTCAGAGGTGCCTGGAAAACACACTGTCAGAATGTCTTTCTGATAGAAAATACAGCATCTTTTAAATCAAATCATTTAATGAGAACACATTAGGTTTTTTTCATAACCATTTGTTAAAGGAAAAAAATTATTCCAACTTTTATCTTTGACTTTACAGTATCCAGGTGTTCTGTTTAAATAGAGTAAAATTATTTCATGTTATTCGTATAGTTTTTGATTTGACTTTCACCGTGTACACAATTACTTTAACTTTAGATTAATTTTGCAGCAAAATTTTGATGTTAGGTTATTTTTTATTTTAATAGCGCATTGTCGAGTTTTCTATGGCCACATGACTCCAAAATCTGGAGCTTTCTGACAAAGCTGCTCTTGGGAGACTTGTTTGCTTTTGGGAGGGTCCAGTTGCAGACTCTGGCTAGGCAGCCCTGCTCACTGGCAAGCACCAGAAATGCAGCAGGTGTAGCTCTAAATTCCTCTTTCTCTCCCTGGTAATATTTAATCCCTTTGATTTGCAAGTAGGGTTCCTGCAAGAAGAGATGTTTAAGCTGCTGGTCTGGAAATGACAGATAACCCAAAATCAGAGCATGGAGGATGAACTGAGCTAGGTACCAGACCTACTCTGCACGAATGCAGGGTGATGTAGCATGTTTTTCAGCTTCTACACAATGACAATACACATTTTCTGCAGGCAGGCAGAGATGGCAGCAGAGCAGCTCTGCTGGCAGGTATGAGCAGACACTTCCAGCAAGGGAGTCAGAATTGAGAGATGAGCTGCTGTTTGTTTTCCTAATTTACTTACTGGGCTACTTGGCTCCCTCTCGGCTCACAGAGCTGCTGAATCTGTGAGCCCAGGGTGCCCTGTGACAGCCCTGGGGGTGCTCTGGGTCAGCTGCCCAGAAACTTCTGTTGCCAGAAGTCAGCCCAAAGCCTCTGGGAGTTGGGGGCTATGGCACTTGAAGCAGCCTCTTTCCTTCCTGGGACAAGGTGCTGGAATTCAGATCCTGCAGCACTTCTCCAAAAGCCAAGGTCATCCATAATTTTTCCTCTTTCCCCTCTGGATTCTTTTTGCTTCCTCCGTCCCATTTTCTCTGCTCAAGTCCCTTTTCCTCTTCCCCTGTTTTTCAATTCCTATGGTGTTTCTCAAACTGTTTTTCAAGCAGCAGCAGCCTGCTGATACCCACACTGCTCAATGCAGGGGCTCTTTCAGATCAAATGACAGCCACACTTCCTAAAAACATAGGAGGGACATGGGACCTTTATCTTTTTGAGGAAGCACAAAGCGCTCAGATAGTCTCAGGAGGATGAGAACTGCTGGTCAAAACTGTGCTATAAACTCTTCCTTAGAAGCTCGTTTGAAAGTCCCCCATGCAATTAATTCTGTTTTGTCACTGTAATAATTTGGGACTGTGTGACCAGGCAAATATTATCCATGCTACAAACTTGAGTCTGATTTCAAAAATTAAAAGGAGAAAACTTGGACTGAAGTGGGAGCTGATGAGAAGCAGGGAAGGAGCATTCTTCCCAAATCTTCTTCTTTTCTTTAATGGTGCTTATTGAACTGGGGTCCTCTGGGAGTTGCGTGTGAGTAAATAAGTAATAACGCAGTAAAAGGACTGAATGCAGCCCATTGCTAATGTCAGCCTTGCAGCTGATGAAGCAGTTGGAGACTGATGCTGCAGTTTGCCTGGCTAGTGTTGTTGGTCCAGCGTGCAGTTGTTTTACCCTCCTCTTCCTATTCCTCCAACAAAAGAAACGATAACTCTGACAGAGCCGGGTAATGGGAGTCATCTTCCAATGAGTGAAATAGCTAAGGTTCGCAATAGCAAACAGTAAGTTTTCGATAAAGCCTTGCCTTTTTTATTTGGGCTCTGAAAGAGAGGCTTGTGCCTTGCCACACTGATCCTACCATCCTTCCATGCTCTCCTTTTTAGAATTGCTTTGTTTCCTGCTCCAAGGATCAATCCCACTGTATCCAAAGAAAGCTTACCTATGAATTTCTCATTGAAAGAATATGATTCCATAAAATTCTGTTTTGTTATTCTCCCTTTTCCTCCAACTGGAGGACGTTTAGTTGAAAGAAGTTTTTCTACCAGCACTCACTTTTACTCACAACTTTTTCACTCACCAGGTCTGCAGAATTAAATGCAGCATTTTCTCTCTCCTCTATGGAGAACTGCAGAGCCTGTTAATTGCATTTTAAATGATCCCCTGCAAAGTCTGGCAGTCACTGATGGTGCTCACAGTTTCCCTGAGTCCTGCCAGATCAGAGGTGTGAGACTGGCTACCTAGCAAACTTTCAGGGCAGGCCAGACTCATTTAAAGCTGAGTAGTGAAAGGAAGAACGCCAGTGTGTTCCCAGAGGTACATATGCTCAAAGACCTTTTCTCAGGGAGGGATCTAAACGGTTTTCAGGAGTATTGCTGTAAGCAGGCCCGTCCCTTTTAGGTACCTGGTTCAAACGCAGCTCAGGTAGAGTTCCTGAAAAGATGCCCACAAAAACATTTGCCCTGTGTCCACAGCTGCAAACCCACACCTATCAGCTGAATTGCTGCCTTCCCTTACTGCCTTCATGTCTGGAGGTGCACTGAAGATCAATCACAGGGTAGGCTTTGAATTTGGGTCTGATTACTGTATAGATCCCCATGACCCATTTTCATGGGGTGCTGCATTGCCACCACCTTGCACCTTACAGAGTGACAGGTCCCCCGTCACTTTTACAGCAAATCTCAAAGCAGACTCTAGCAGACGGGGATCCAGGATGGGACCTTAGGTCTGGCTGTCCAAGGGCAGTGCGTATATGGCCATGGGCCTTCCTTCTTGTAGGCTCAGAGTGCTTAGAATATCCTGGCACAGGATGGCACTGTATAACCTCTCCCTCTCCCTCTTTTCCAACCTCTCCCATCTCACTTATGTTAGACATTTAGGGTGTGATGAAATGCCCCCTGGATCGTTCTCTCCCAAGCAGCCTATCTGGCTAGCTTAGACTAAACTAGACTCCTAGCTTTTATATAGCCAAAATCAAGCAAGATCATTACTACTGTAACAGCAGGTTTCCTTGTGATTGTCTTCCCGTAAAGTGGGGGTAATAGCATTGCTCTGCTGCAAGGCTGAAAGGATACACAAAACTGTGAGCCCCAGGACCGCCATTAACAGTTGCCCAATCAAACAAGCACGGCATGGCCTGTGTTTGACAGTAAGAATGCCAGAAACAGTTTTGTAATCTGACTTCCTGTTCCTCTCATAAATTCCTCTTTACAAAAAATATCGTTAACCCGTGGGCCAATTATTTTTGACCAGGTAGTAAGCTAATCTGATATATTGCCTAAAACAGACAGGAGAACCTTATGGTGCAGTTTCATCAGAACACGATTTAACACGAAGCTGTACATAAGAAAATTCTTACAATAACCATCTATTAAGAATGTTACAGCGCTCTTGGGGCTGTGTCCTCGACCAGCAAAAGAAATGACGCAGGATTAAAGCAAGCGTCTGCTTCTGCATCTGAGTTTATTCTGTGTGCTCCTGGAATATCTGATTATCTATGGAGATGGGGTTCCCGCAGTGGAGGCATGGGTAACCCATTAGTGTAAGTAGGAGGGAGTTAGTGATTCATATACACAGATTTATTTTAGGCAATGTTACCCTGAGTTGTACAGATGTGGTATTGTGCACTACAGAGATTTAATTTCTTTGAATTCAGAGGCTTTGGGGCATTCATCTTTTAAAAGCCTCCCTTGGTGGCATTACATATTTACTGTAGACTTATGACACTTTGGGCTACAGATTGCTATAGACAGATCTATTCTCTTTATGCCTTTGGGCTTTATGCAAAAGCTGCAAAGGAAAAAGGAAACTTTCCACTAAATATAGAACCACACTCACTGTTTCAAATTCTTTTCACACATGCTGATTTTCAGCTTTTTGCTAGCTGATTTAATTGCATTCACAAGCTTTCCCCCCCTTTTCCCTTCTCGCTAAAGTAAAATACAACACCTGGGTTCTTTCTTTTGTGTGCTCTCTTTCTTTTTCCTTTTTTTTTTTTTTTTTTTAGCAGAGCACCTAGAAGAGGGACGACCAGAAACTTCAAAAAGTGCATTGTTCAGTCTTTATTTTCAGATTGCCACAAAACACAAACCAATGGATTGAGCTGAGTCAGGTTACAAGAGTTTTTCTGCCTCTCTTTGTTTAAATAGGGAATAGCTAAGGTGCTAGAAAGTATTTAAAGAACACAACTGTTCTTGAGGATTTAAAAGAACTGAAAACATCCTTCTTTTTTTTTTTTTTCTATTACAAATGACTTCTCTGCAGCTCTTTACATCAACTCCAAGCAAGTCCTAGGGGTGGGGGAATAGCATTTGGGTCTGACCTAATGTGCTCGGATTTAGTGTTCAGCTCTTCCTTCACAACAGGCATATACGGTATCATTTTTAACTAAGAGCCAGATTTCCTTGATGTTACTGGTGACTGCTAGGATAACTGTCACGAATATATTCGTTTAGTTTAGTATTAGCTTGTGAATGGTAGATCACTGCATTCGGGAATAAATGAGGAACGGCCATCACCAATTTCTGTTTCTGAAACTGAAGCTTAGTGGCTCTGAAATTCCCAGTTCCCTTCTGAGGTGTTTATGCCTCATCCCCTGATGGGTGTTGCTGGTAAGTGGAAGAGCACGAAGTATGGATGAACCTCTCAGCGCAGTGTTTGCAGGGAGGAGAGGACTAGATACTTTAGATGTGATTCTGAATTCAAGGAATTGATATTTGCAGCAGAATTTGGCTGGTGCAACTACATTAGCTAAGAAATGTTTTTTTTAAAAAAAAAGTCAACCTGCTGATGCCAGCAAAACTCCCAGCATGGATGGTGCTGTACTGGCAACAGACCACTTATGTCAGCTCAACTCATGGCACTTGGGGGCATTGTATAATGAAGCTGGCAACGGCCATACACTGAGTCCACGTGAGGGGAGTCTGACAGTGTAGTTATGCCAGAGAGGATCTCTGTTGTGCACTAGCCATTATCTCCTTCCCGGGGCTGTTCTGATCTTTGAGCATTTACTACTATTTACAGCTGTGCAGCATGTTCCTCATGAGTGGATTACCCAGCTTTAGCAGAGCCTGCTCAGAGGCCATGGAGAATTTGGCCTCTGGTTTCCTCTGCAGCTGCTGGAGCAGCACAAGGCAGCAAGCTCATTATGAATTTCACCCTCTGCAAATCCGCCCACAGGAGCAGTGTCCATCCAAAGCAGCACACTCGTGGCAGAGGGCATGAGAGTGCTGCCTCATAACTTGGCATTTCTAGGCTGTGGAGTGACTCATTGGAGCTGTAACCACTTAAGACTAAATGAACAGGGTCAAGGCTATTTTTTGTTTCTAGCTGACCTTGGTGTTGGGCAATATGTGGAGTTAGCATTCCCAGAAGTAGCCAGCACTGCTTGCAGGGTCTTGGAAAGGTCTCCTTTGTGTTTCCTGTGAATATCAGAACTCGTGCCATCAGCTTCACTCCTTCCTATCCAAGCTGCACGAGGTAGAGCAGCAAACGTTAGTCTGTCCGCCTTGAGGAGGCCATAGAAGACTTTCTCCACACTGCAATTCCCGCCAGTTCTCTCCAAACTCTCCTGTGAACTCCCTGTTCAGTATTAGTGTGTAATAACTGATGGTGACTGCTCCCATTTATGGTTCACTTTGTAGTTAGTTGCCATAACTTTTAACACTTGCAGGGAGTCATCCATGGGAACATACATCTTTCAATTTTTGCCCAGTAATTAATTGCTTAAGCAATTAAATATCCCAGCAGTACCTCAGTAATGACTCTTAGTACAGGGATGCTGACAATTAACCCGCAACCTGTAATCCTCTGTACTCACTGGTGAGGCCGCACCTCGAGTGCCGTGTCCAGTTCTGGGCCCCTCACCACAAGAAAGACCTTGAGGGGCTGGAGCGAGTCCAGAGAAGGGCAACGGAGGTGGTGAAGGGTCTGGAGCACAAGTGTGATGGGGAGCGGCTGAGGGAGCTGGGGGGGTTTGGTCTGGAGAAGAGGAGGCTGAGGGGAGACCTGATCGCTCTCTACAACGACCTGAAAGGAAGGGGTAGGCAGGTGGGGGTCGGCCTCTTCTCCCAAGTAACAAGCAAAAGAATGAGAGGAAATGGCCTCAAGTTGCGCCAGGGAAGGTTTAGATTGGGTATTAAGAAAAACTCCCTCACCAAACAGGGTTGTCAAGCCCTGAACAGGCTGCCCAGGGAAGTGGTGGAGTCCCCATCCCTGGAGGCATTTAAAAGATGTGTAGATGTGGTGCTTAGGGGCATGGTTTAGTGGTGGACTTGGCCATGCAAGGTTAACAGTTGGACTCAATGATCTTAAAGGTCCTTTCCAACCTAAATGATTCTGTAATACTGACTTCATTCTGCAGTCATGTTCAGGACAGGAATAATGATTCAGCGGTTCCATAATTACACAGGTTTTTTATGCAACTACACTCTCACTACATGGCATCTTTCACGCTGGAAGATGCCTGGAATGTTTCCACCATGCCTGGAAACATAAATAACCCCAGCTCTTCAACATGAATAGTGTGCCTGAAGCCTTGCCACCCTCATCGGATGTGTAACAACTGTGTTCATGGAGCTTTCCCAGCCACTCCCACGGGTGCAGCACTCAGCAGCTCTCCCCTAACTCTGGCAGCAACCACACCAGCTCCTTTCAGAGGCAATCTAGAGTCTGAAGGAATCACCTCTCCCACGAGCGCTTCCCATATTGATGTGTTTACAGCTTAAGGCTGCTTTTTAAAAAAGTTTTTTTTCTAGTTTTTTTTGTTCCCCGAGACCCCCGATCCTTTCCTGAGCAGCTGTTTCCCAGTCAGTCAGTCCCTAGCCTGTCCAGGGTTATTCCTCCTGATACAAGATCTTGCGCTTGCTCTTGTTGGACTTCACGAGGTTCTGGTCAGGCTGTTTCTCCAGCCTGCCCCCGTCCCCCTGAACAACCACCCTGCCCTCCAGCACACTGATCGCTCCCCTCAGCCTGCTATCACCCACTTCAAACTAGAAAAGACGGTGACAGAGGGCGACCTCCAACCAGCCCTGCTCAGTCGCAAGCAGAAGGCCAGGCGAGGCCCCCTCACGCT
>NW_009612029.1:0-5933 GCF_000690535.1 Cariama cristata
TGATTCTATGATGCTATGATGATATGATTAAGAGTAAAACCGTCAAAGGTAGGGATATCTTAAAATCATGTTTTTACAATCACACTGAGAAAAATGTCACATGAACTACTTTGTACATGACTATTTTTAAGTGTATAACTGTAAATTTAAGTGTTAGACTACATCAGTTTTGGTGTTTTTCAGATCGCTGTTCTAGTAAAGACATCACTTTAGTATAATGCTTCCTTTAATGCTTTTATGATCTCTCCAACATTTAATAAACGTAAGGAATTTTTCTTCATCTGATGTTTGTAACCATCTAGTTATATGTGAAAATATTTTCAGCACTGTATTGTGTTGGAATGTACGTATCAATAAATACATAACTATACATACATAAGTTAAATCAGCCAAATGTTTGTCTGTCTGGCAGGCATTTTTATCTTGGCAGACTTCAATATTTCTGCAAAAGAACTCTTTTTCCCCCTCATTCAGAGATCGTTACCTCATTTGTGGAATTGTCATCTCATGGCTAGTAAGCCTTTACTACTGGTACTTGTGCTCAGCTTAATGTCAAGCCTACACGTGTTTTATAGCACGGCGATGTGCTTCCCTCCTCACCAGCTCACTGCGGCTGGTTGCCTGTCCAACCTGTGCTTGGCCAGCTACGGCACCTGCACGGTAGAGTCCTTCATTACCTGGTGAAAAAGCTATAACACAGGACTCTTCAAAGCATTGCTGGACCTGTTGCAGGTACAAAACAGGGTGGTAGGGCAGGGAGAAGAGAGAAAGGAAACATTCTCCAGAACCCCTGATTAAAGATTCTGTCACAATGGATAAGTACAAAGCTTTGGACTGAAAAAAGGGCACAGTGTGTCTTCGAGTTTCAGCATTTTTGAGTGCTTGACATCTCAGTATCATTGGGTCCTTTGGTGTCATTTGTCTCAATAAGTGCATCTGTGTGCTAGTAAGCATATGTGTATATGTACATACATACATATATGTACATATATACATACATGTAGATGTATGTGAGTTAAAGGTACCTATTTTGGGATGTTTCATATTTTCATGCTTTTCTTTGTGGTATTTGAACAGTTGTCTTTATTCCTCAAGAAAAGTGGAAATGAGCCAGCTCGTTTTGGTTGTTTGGCTTTTTTTTTTCGACCCAAAGTTCTTCTACTTAGGTCTCTGCACATTTCAAACAAATCTTTTTGTTTGGAGAATGACTACAATACCCTCTGGATACTTTAAAGATGTAGTGCAAGCTTTCTTAGTATGAACCACTGAACAATATTCAGTTTTGCTCTTCCAATTTTCCTAAAAATCTCCTTGTTTAGAAGGTAATTTTTACACAATTTGGCTTTTTTTCAGTGGTTTCTTTAGGCATTGACCTCACTTTGGCCCTTTTTTTCATTCAGCCTCACCGATTCTGTCGTGAGATGGGCCCTTTATAAATTAATAAAGTAATAAAATGAATAAAGCTTGATGTAACATTTCTTAGTGATTGCTGTAATGTTAAAAACATCAAATGAAGCATTAACTTCATTTGATGTTTTTATAGCTAGATATACTGAAAAAACATCAAATAAGGATATCCTGAATTTCAGTTTTTCACTTGGGACAGGAATGTTTTATGTATACTGTCTGTCAAAAGACTGCAGTGGAAACTTTATAACACATATGTGTTATCCATCTATATAATTTTTTGTTCTCTCTGGCCTTCTATCACTTTTTACTTTATTTTACCTTTTGCATACTTTTTCTTTACTTCGTGACCCAGTCTATCTTTACTCCTTCATTATTAACAATTAAAAGTATTTCAGTGAGACTGTGTGTTCTTCATAGTCCTCTAACATTTTTGGAGCTCTTACAAGAGTGGATCTTTCCAGGAGGACTAATCCTTGGTATTTCAGCCCACGTCTTTTTCCACATGCTTATACCAGTAAACAAAATAGCAGAGGCCCACTTCCCAGTCTGATTCCCCACAGTGTTAAACTACCAGTATATTTCCTGGCATGGTTTTGGCCTGAGCATCTCTGACAATGCTTCATCACGGTTCAGTTGATTTCATGGACTAGAAACTATTCCCGATAGGAAGTTTTTACATTTGGGGGGAATAGGAGAATTTAACTCTATGGATAGGTTTTGTTTAGCAGTTTTCCTCAAAGCCGCTAAACAAACTTTGCTGTTTTAGTTATTAATAAGGAAATAGTCAGTGAATTTTCTATAGACAGAACAACAATCATTTGTCTTCACAAAACCACCAGTTAAACTTGTTTAATACAAAATGCTGACCTGTGGCAAGGCTTTGTCATAGCTCCTGGTAGCTTTGGGGATAAATAAATCCACATCTGCTAAAATAAGTCAAATCACCTTTGAAGCATCTCAAACAATAACAAGAAATTATTCAAATATTTTAAAATAGCTGTAATATAAAATATAAAATATAAAAATAGTTCATATTTAATTTATTTTTCTTTTGATAAACAGGGATAAATGTTAGAGGTTAGGTTATTTTTTAAGATAAAGAACAATAGCTTTTGCTACCTTGTCTCATAAATTTCCTAATTGTCCCAATAAAAAGCTACGAGAATCAGAATAATCACTTTTACCAATTTCCAAATTTTTTATGTGAAACAATACTTACCACTGCATAATCTTCCTTTGCCATCTCAGACTCCACAGGGTGGTAGATAACTGTCTTACTTATCTTTAAAGGTAGTTCTCTTTGGCATTAAAATTATATTGCAGTCACTAAGGGTTCTGACTTACAGCCCTATCATATTTAGCATCAAAATCTTATAGGATATTCAAGTAGCTCCCCATCTTATCAGATGCTCAAATTATATGCCTGTTTTCAGTTCAACTTGAAATGCTGGCAAGCAACAGTTTTTGAGAAATAGGCATACTGTCTACACGTATTTCGTTAAATGCGAGAGAGTGAGGGAATGAGCTCAAGTGCTAGACTAGTGATTGCCCGTACTGCTCAATTCTTAATACTGCTCCCTGGCAGAGTTTTGGCCCATGTCAGCTTGCAGTCTCTGAATTGATGCCAGGGCATGATGTGTGTGGATAACATGCACCGAAGTCAGTCTGTCCTTTAGGAAAATAAGATCAGTCAAATTCTATCTTCTTCTTTATAGACCTTTTAATTGCAAGGTGAACCTTTTCTGCATCTAGTCTAGCTTTGCAACAAAACATGACACATTTCATAACTGTTGTTTTCAGACTCTTGGCAAACTCTACCAGATATTGCTGCCTTGGTTCGACCAAATTCGTGTTTGGAAGATTTGCCTTGCAATCATAGCAGCTAGAGACTTAAATAATTAAGGGAAAACAGGGAATGAAGAACAATTTACAAGTCTCTCTGTTCCCTGACTATGCTTCATGTGTTATCCCAAGGGTTATGCCCCCACATACTGGGAAGCATGAAAATAATATTTACATTCTCTATTATTTTTAATTAATCATTTCATTAGACAGTGGAATTTACATGCAACTCTGGAATAACAATACTGTGTACATTAGTTGAGGCAAAATGAAGTGAAAGATATATAGATATTTATGCTTTTTTTTTTTTTTTTAATTGGATAGATACCAGAATACTAACCATCAATGTTTAACAACGAACAAGGAAGTTATGTTCCTTCTAACTTTAAGTTTCTTGACTCTGGCTGAAATTACTTTTTGGAAAGGTGTACACAAAGAAGATAAGGAATTAACCAGAGAGTAATATGAGGTTAAGTCTTTCTAGATTATCATAATTTTGAGGCTCTTTGGGAGATTGGATGTGGATGAAACATGCAAGAAGATACGAACAAGACAAAAACCCCCATGTTCAGGGAAGCCAGAGGCTTCACTACTTCTAAAAATATATGTCTATATTTTTACAAAAACTTATTTAACTGTGAGTAAAAGTGAATTCAGATTGGCCTTATGGACATTCAGTAAAGATAACCGCACACAACTGATGGTACATGTCTGGATTTTGGTCTATAGAACAAAAAACACCACAGAGTGTAACACAATTCGAAGGCTCAAAAGAATCTGAAAACTGGAGGTTTAAGGTCATGGACAGTTCGCTATAACTGCAGTCATTACTCTCTTTTCTCGCTTTTTTTCACCTTCTCACTTCTAATCCTTTTGCTGATCTTCCTTCCCTTTACTGTGTGCTTTCTAGAAGTACACATTACTGCTGTTTAATGTGTTAACAAGTTTTAATAGGTATCTCAATGGTAAACTACAAGGCAGGATATAGCACAGACAAGTAAGATTTACACTCCTCATTTTAAGAAAAATATAATGGAAAAATGTAATAAAATTAATGAGTAGTGGTTGATTTTTCTGCCAGTGTGTAGCTGAGTAATCATGCCACCCATGGGATCAAAAAGGTATCTTGACTGTGAAATAATGCCTTCAGCCTTTGACTTCATATTGCAATATATAATAATGTGTCCTTAGAGCACAGTACACAGTGTCTGTTCCTTCAGAGTATGTAGTGTAGTGTAGTATGTAGTATTTTGTGCTAATCAGGACACAGTAAGGATCTTTTTGGTCTACAGGGAGTATGATGAGCTGGGGAGTATCTGCATCAAGTATAGTGGGGGAGGAGGGAAGACAAGTTTTCCTTTGGCGGACACAATGTGATGAACAAAGCAGGGAATTGCTAAAGAGAAAATAGATGTGCATGTTGACACAACAGTTATAGCTTAGATGGACTGGAACTCCACCTAAAATAGTGTCTGTCTGTGAAATATGGAAGAAAACAGGGATGGTTAGTACTGTGTATGCCGGTGATAACGTGGCATGGATTAAACGAGTTTTCAGATTAAAGGGGGTAAGAGCAGAGAATGATGCAAGGAGGAAAAGTCTAGGAAAGATATGTTCTATCACTGGCCTTGATTGCATATGGATTGTCTATTTTGTTTTGCATGTTTCTTCCCATAGGACCTTTTTTTGTGTTGACAGTTTAGTTCTGTAAGCATCCATACTGGTTGCTGGTCATCTGGGAACATCTGGAACAATGGAAGCTAGTAATTGACCAAGGAAATTTTTCTCAAATATGAAATACTGCCTGGCTGCCCAGAACTTGGTGTCACTCTGCCTCAAAGTGTGGTGGTTAAATACTGAGAAATGTTTCTAGCTTCCTGGAATGTTACTAGACATACAAGAAATGCCACTTGTGGCTGCTCCCATTCTTGCTTGCTGTAGGCAGGGGTATTGTCATCAATTGACTGAGTCTCCGTTATGATTCCCATCCTACCTGTTTGCTTTGGTAGGTAACATGCTTAGCCTTTCATGATCAAAAGGGTCCTAGGGCACTCAGAAGGCAAGTAAAAAAGGTTCCTAGATGTCCTAGAAAAAGTTGTCTTCTGCATACAGTCTTTAGGAGGAGTGTAATTTTTCACTTATGACAGCTCTCAGAAAGTCATGTCCAAGCACAAAGACACTGGATGGATATGACAGGAATCTCTGCTCCCAGAAAATGAAGTCCTAATCTGTTTATTCCCAAAGGAAAATAAGTGGAAGAGCAGGGCTCTGCAGATTAACGTGTCCTAAAACTGCAGTCCTCACAGGTCAAGGATGATCTCCCCTCCATGTTTATGGGCTTCAAAAACCAGTACCTTGCTTTCTTCCAGCAGAAGTAGGAAGACCTGTACCTTGTATAAATTTTGTGGTCACCGTTGCTCATTTCTCTGTTATATGGTTTCTTTGTATCTTTGCTCATTGCTGGTAATTTGAAGTTTCCTTTACACAATGGGAGTGCTCAAAACAAAAAGACCTTCTCTTCACTTCCATAGTCCCTTATTCAGATGCAAAGTTGCAGGTCCGTCTTTAAGTATGCATTTTTCCTCAAAAAGAATTTTGTACGAGGGGAAAAAGACAGTACATATCCATCTTTTCATACAATCATTGAATCGTAGGATCATTTAGGCTGGAAAAGACCTTTA
>NW_009612030.1:0-7185 GCF_000690535.1 Cariama cristata
CCGGCATTGTGCTTTTGGTAACAGTTTCCTGTCATCTGCTTCATTGTTAATCCTTGCCCCTCGCCGTTCCCTGACGGAATAATTAGGGAGCGAGAGGAAACGAGAAGCAGACGAGCCCCATTTAGGAGAGGGAGAGGGGAAAAAAAAAGAATTTCAAATATGAACCGCTGGAAAGGTTTTGTTTTCCCTCCCGTCACTTCTTTCTTTAACCCCTGGAGGGCAGATCAAGCTTAAACCACCTGCCTGAGAGAAGAGCCCAAGGGAATGGTCAGAGGTGGATGGGGGAGCAGCCTCCTAAATATAATAATAATGGTTCAAAAAAGAATGAAGGAGCTATCTCCCCACCCACCCCTATAAAAGGCAACAAACAAATCCAACTTCTTGAGGAGTTTTGCAATTTTGCAGTTTTGTGCCAAATGCATTACAGTGCTAGCGAAAATAATGCTGGGAAGGGCGAAGGGTTATACAAGAGGCTTTAAAGAAGAGCAAACAAAGTTCAGCCCTGGTAGCGTCCCTTGGAAGGACACCTTTCTCCCTACCCCTGGCAGGGTTGTGAGGATCAGTTGCTTTGTGGCTCTGATGGGGCTGGGGGCTCGATTGGTTTACAGAGTAACTGGTAGGAAAGAAAAGAAAACATTTCTTTGATCTCTGGTTGCCCTGTTCTAATACTAGCTAGTATTAGACTGCGTCTGGTGTGAGCCTCCCCTTTATCCCTGGATCTTGTCAGGTTGTATCAGCATGATCTGCTCTGGATAGGACTCTCTGAGGACAGAGTGGAAAAGGAAGCTCTGTTTGTATTGCTTTTGTGTCTCTCAGGCTGAAAGACTTGCTGAGCTGATTTAAATAACCCGACACATGTCTGGGAGGGTGTGCACGCAAGTGTCCCGTTACCTGGACAAAGGCAGGAGCTGGCTCTCTGCGGAGTGGTCCCCGAGCAGCTGGCTTTGGGAGGAGTGGAAGGTTAGAAAGTGTTAGCTCTGATTGCTTTAGAAAAAGGACAGTCCTCCAGGTCTGACAGCGGGCAAATCTGCGGGGCTCTTCTGGCTCTTCACAGGACTGTGACAGAGGTAACTAACTTACCGTTTGCTACTGCCTTGCCTTTGCGGGGAATTTCTGCTCCAAATTTGTATATTCCTGTTTTGGTAGCGGCGCAACACTTTAATCTGCCCTGTAGCATTTCCTCTGATGCATCACTTAACTAGATACTGTCAACAAATAATTGGAGCCACGAGGAAGACGCTCGGAGATGGAGGAACCGGCTTACCTCCTTAGCGTTGCAGCTCTGTCTTCTCTGTCCCTTCTGTATCCTTGGGCTACCTCAACTTTCGCTCCCCTCTGGGTGCTCCGGTCGCCTGCTGTTCTCATCTCCGCATGAGGTGGCTGTAGAGGTCTATGCTTGTTTTGGACCATGGGAGAATATGGGATTTCTTGTGCAGGGGTTTAATAAGAGAAGTCATAATGAGAGGTGGTTATATTAGAGGGATTTGTCAACTTTGGATGAAAGGAGGTTTTAAATGTGTGTAGAAAGAGAGGTGCTTTTAAAAGAAGTTGGCTGAACAGGTGGGCTAAAAAAGGTCAGAGCGCTAGAAATGGGAAGGCTTCAATAGATGCATGCTTTTGGTTTCCTTACTGGGCAGAGCTAAATTGTCAGGGTGAGAAGAGAAACAAAAAGTTTAGGCTTTGCTTTCAAAGTTTTTAGGAAACTTGCCTAGACTAAGACAAGCTGAAACTGTTTATTTGGTGTGATTCAACTAGTGCTCGGCGATAGCTGAAGGAGATGTGGAAAACAAGTTGAGTGGGAAGCAGTTCACACATCAATCCCTTTTTACCAGTGAGAACCTCTTCCAAAACTGAATTGTCATCTTTCCCTCCCCTCAGGTAAAGAGCTGAGGATGGAGATAAGCTTTACACTCGGGCCTAAAGGTCAGCGAACTCAGGCACCATAAGGATCATCAGGGAAAGTGAATACTAACCAGACCTTGTTCAAGAAAGGCTTTCCACCAGCACCAGCGCAGTGGGGGAAAAGGTAGCAGAAAGTGCTGGTTGCTGCAAGCAGAGCAATGTATCTCAGGTACACACAGGTACGTGGAGAAAGACCTCCTGGAGGTGGGGACAAACTGTTACGTACTCCAGGTTTACGTCTGGTGGCTCTTGGGATGTTCGGATAGATACATTAGTCAAGATCTGAAGTATGTAAAGGCTTTATTTTGTTGTGATAGAACTCCAACCGCAGGCATTTTTGCAGTGCGTTATTTCTTCTCTAACAGGGGAGCTCACATAAAATCTCCAAAGTGGGAATGTCAGAGGTGTGACAGAATAATTGGCGAACAGCAAAAGGCCCCGATACGTACACAGAGGAAGGCAAATCTGCGTTCCATTGTTAAGAAGTGGTGGTCACTTAGAGCCAGGATTTGCTGGCTGGAAAGATTTCCTTGTCTGCGCTTTTCCAGTCATTATTTTTTTCTTTCAGTGTCTTATTTGGTTAAGCTTATCCATGTATGGAAATTTGCTGACCAAATCTTTCTGTTCCAAGAGGATGGTGGACAACGGGGAATGTCAGTCGGTTGAAAATGAGAAAGGAAATGTCCCCCAACGTGGCAAAATCATACTCCTGTCCTCTGGGTCTACCTTGCTGTAGTTCCAGCTAGTGGGGCTTTGGCTTACTGTTGAGTACGCTTCTGTATCTTGACTGTTAAGTCTTCCTTTCACAAAATCCACGGATACAGATCTCATTACCAAGATGCATTTTTGGTGTTTAGCTAGCGCTGAAAACAGAAACCAGCTAGTTCAAGGAGAAAGACCTGGAACCGAGTATTGATACCGTTCAGCTTGTTTTTACGTTCTCTGTTTAAACGTCCACAGCTGGCCATGACTGCAGACAGGGTGCTGCTGGGGGGAAGTGGCCTTCTGATCTGTGCTGGCATCACCTTTTGTGAGTCCACGGTGTGGTTCGGAAATCCAGCGACATCAGTTCATGTTCACAGATTGTGTTGTCTGCCACGGGGCTCAGTATGTGGCAGATTGAACCTTTGGAGACTTACCATAGCAGAGCCTTTAAGCATTTCTTTTGCTTTTACAGGGGCTGGAAGGACCTAAAGGTTAAATGAGATTGACTCTGATCCAATTGGTGCCCATGCTTACCTTCAGACCTTTCGGCAAAGCCCTGAACACCTTGCTTCACGTGGTTTTGTTATGGCTCTCATCTCTCTCTTTAGTGTTACTGTTTCAAAAGAGAAAGAATTCAATACCTCACTACTGTTTGTTTTTTTTAAAAAACTACACATTTGTAAAACCTAGAGATAGGTTTTAGATGTTAAATCAGCATGCGACTTTGTAACTCAGATGTTAAACCTTGAGTGTTTGAACTATTTCATTTTACCTATTTGAGTGATGCTGGTTTAGATACTCTCAAAATCTGGAGACGCGTTTGTATTTTGTATACCTTTGAAGAGTGGGAGTTTCAGGTGTGAAGTTTGGGTTTGGGTCTGTTCCTTCAAGAATATAGCCACTAGGAGACATTATCACTGCATCTATAGTAGTAAATTAAAGAGAGGCAGAGCAGGAGGCTGAGCCGGGAGCTGAACCCTCTGGGTGCAGGTCAGCCTCAGAGCCGTCCCGCCCTGGTTTTGGCCAGGCAGCACTCTCCCAGTTCGCAGACATGGCTAGGGAGTCAGTGTGGGCCAGTGGCCATTCCCAGTGGGCAGTTTGGATGAGATCACCGTATTTTGGGGAGTTTAATAATACCGATGTATTATTATACAAATGGCTCTTCCATTTCCGTCGGTCTTGGTGCAGGGGCAGGTTTATGAGAAGAGCAAAGATGTTACCCTTATAGATACATGGTACACAGTTAACAGGCGAGTCTGTGTGCGCAAATGCACCCTGCTACAAAATATTTCTAGTGAAGGGGAATAGTACGCTGAAACATTATGATATTCGAAAATACAGAACGCTGGGTAATTGCTTAGCATCATGATATGATTAGTGAAACAGGTGTAAGTGCTTCATAATTTTATGGACATCTAATATAAATGATATTTATGTAATGTGAAATGGCACAGATGCAGAGCTCCCATTCTGCTCAGATTAAGAGATATACTGCATGCAAGCTATAGAGATCCCTGTCTTGGTCTTGGTATTTGACGTTATCAATATCCCACTTCACAGGAAAAAAAAACCACACCAAAACCCACCAGCTGTGGTCCATTCCTCCTCTCCAAACTTCATTGTTCCTACATTCTTCTTCTATAGATACTCTCTATCTTCATCCCAAGTTTCACTGTCTCTACAGTTCCAGTTCCATGGTCATGAATATGGTTTGTCTGTACTACCTGATCACCAAATAATAAGAGTTTCATCCAGATCAGGGAGTGTATGATTTAATTTCACTACAATTAGCCACAGCATATAGTATGGACCTTACACGGGTTTTATACTAGCTGTAGAAAGATGATTATTAGTCAATTCAACGTGAAGTTAACACAGGAGGCACCAGTAATAAATACCTTACCTGGCATCAAGCCCTGTGGATGCAAGTTAACCTGTCAACAGTTTTTGAACAAATTTGAACCTTTAGAATTAATTTATTATACAGGATTAGTGTTTTAGTCACGCGGCTGTGGTGGTTTTGGATCTTGGAGCAGGAGTCCTAAAGCCATTTGCTGCATTGTCAAGACAAAGCCTGAAAGGGAGATTGCCAACACGTATTATACACCTAGCCCAGAGACAACGGGACGCACCCAGGTGAGTCAGACAAACTAGCTTTGCATTTCATAGTAGGGTTCAGACACCTACATAGGAGAATGGGTTTTCAGGATCTGCCACAATATGTACAAACAAGCACGCCCACAGATTTCTCGTCACCTGAATTTTTACTCTGATTTACCCACAAAATTCCTCTAAATGGAAACTTGATGAAATGTGCTGGCACAGATGTTTAGAGGGTGAAATCCTCCAAGTGCTCTCACTGTTATTTTTATACAGGATTTGAACAGCACCAGCTCAGGATGGAGATGTTTTACCCTATGCTCTTTCTCAGACATTTTGTGGGACTGATGGAGTGGATGTAGCGTATTAATTAGACATATCAGCTGTGGCCGTGACCTCATTTCACTGTTGTCGATTGCAAATCTCTCATCGATTTCACTAAAATAGAATTAGGTTCTACAGAAGATAACTCGTGTTCCTTAAAACTAATCTGATGACACGATAGTTCTCATGGCCCCAACCTTCAGTTTGGCCTTCAGCTACACTTTCAAAAAGAAGTTGTCACCTGGACATTAACCCCATTTTTCTACATTTCCAGATCCTTATACAGATGCACAGGGATTAAAATACTTCTTCTAAAGTCTATAGGGGCTTATTCTGACCTTTTTGGAAAAAGCAGGTTATAGTATTGGATTAGATATACGAAGGCTAAAGGGAGATAGTGCTTCCTTAAAAAATGGCTGAAGTTGTCGAAAGTCTTGCCTTACTGTAGCTTTCTGTGAGATAAATAAACACCTATGTTCACCCTCCTCTGTGAACATACGTGCAGATGTATATGTACAAGTGCACTAAGAACTCAGCATACAAAGCAACATGGTATGTCTATGCTAGCAAAAAACTGCGTTTAATTTTTCTCCTTCGTCTTCCTGTTTCCCCTTGATCCACAGGCTATCCCAACCAAGATTGCTGATAACTATAAATTTGTGAGCAGTGTTTAAAGGGTCACAAGTTTTCGCTTCAGAAAGGCTGTCATTAAAACTCCGTCCTGTTTCACCCGCGTAGCGGTGTGGTTGGCATGCAGGTTCCTTCTCGGTGTAGGCGACGGCGGGCGCAGCGGGGCTGTGCGTGTGGAGCCCACGCTAAGCCAAGCCTGCAGCGCCGGGCCGTCTCTGCAAAGAGTTGTCTTCATATGGGAGCAAGCTCTGCGCTCGGGAAGGGTGGGGAGAGAAGGCACCGTGCTAACAAGTGGACCTTCATCTTCGGTACCTTCTCATTTAATACCTTTTCATTTTCTGTCTGATTTAATTCCTTTCCCCAGCCCAATGTGTTGCAATACCTGCTATTTAGAACAATTAATTGTATGAGTTCTTGAAAACACTGGCTGGATCTGTCAAATCTGTCATCTCTGTTATTGTCCATCTGCTAATGGAAACTCCTCTCTTGCCAAGTCAGTACAATATTTCACACTTTTAGCCTCCAGCTTGTTAGTTTAAAATGCTATTTCCAGAGGCATACAGGCAATAAAAATAAGGGTGCTTTTATATATTTAATCCTACTTCTATATTCATTTCAAAGCCTCTCAGTGTACTTAAAGCTTTAAGACAATTAGCTACAATACACGTCTCGGTGCTTGAGAAAGATAACAGACTGGGTTCAAAGATCATCATATTTTCTAACTTTTATGTAGAACATATTTGATGCTGTGTAAGCAATTCCAAATTGGGGATCTTTACAAGGAAGAACAAAAAGGAACCAAGGCATAAAAGAATTAAGGAACACTCCTGCTAATTACAGGCATCTCTAGGACAATGGCATGAAATTCACAAAAATGCAGTATTTCACGTTCATTGACACGTCTGAGAAATTAAATTCATTGAAGTGTTTTAAAGGAAAGAATGTAAACATGGAATTTAAAAATGAAAAACATTTAATGTTTACTTTGAAAAAGAAATGCTTAGTTTCAGCCCGAGGATGTTCATTTCAAATCTATTTTTCAACTGAAAAAAAGGTCAGTGAAAAAAGGATGACTAAAATGAAATGGTAGGGGCTCCAACACAAAGGACAAAACTTCACTGTGTGTTAAGGAAACATTTTGGGTTGGCTGAAACAATATTTCTCTTTTTTTGTGTTTTTTTTTTTTTAAAGTTTTGCTGACAAACCCGAAAGGTGTGACTGCGACTGGTCTATTTCTTGACCTTTTGAAAATATAAACACCAAGTCAAAAATCAGTAATTTTTCCAGGCTGCTTTCTGCTGTGTAGCCTTTTTTACTATTTTCTCAACATGTGAGTTAAACTCTGGGCTGTTCCTGTAGGCATTTAAATTTATATAAAATCATAGAATAGTTTGGGTTGGAAGGGACGTTTAAGGGTCTCCTAGTACAACCCCCTTGCCATGGGCAGGGACATCTTCAGCCAGACCAGGTTGCTAAGAGCCCCGTCCAACCTGACCTTGAATGTTCCCAGGGATGGGGCATCTG
>NW_009612031.1:0-355 GCF_000690535.1 Cariama cristata
CCGTGGGATGAGTGGGCACAAAAATCACCTGCTTGCAAAGGGAGCACAGCGGATAGGGAAGGAATGGCACAAGTCCTCGCCCCGCTCCATCATTTTTCAATGGTTCCAATGCTGACTTGCAATCCACAGCCCCAAGGGGGTGAGGAGGAGGAGGCACCTTGGTCTCGCTTCGGCACTGCGACGTCTTGGCCCTGTGAAACGCCGGCTCTGCAGCGGGCTGAGCCCATCCCTGGGTGCTCTGCGACCCGCAGGGCATGGCTGGACAGGGCTTCCCGGGGAACGAGCATTCAGTGGTGCTAGAGGGGAAGGAAGGGTTTGGCAGAACGTGGATGGATGGATGGATGGGCGGACGGAC
>NW_009612031.1:388-1559 GCF_000690535.1 Cariama cristata
TAGGCCCCGGAGCCAGTGCACTCCCGTGGGCAGAGTTTGCTGGCTTGGTCTGTTAGCTGCAGCGCTTCCATGTCTCCCCTTCTCCGCTTTTCGTGGTGGAATATTTTTGGGCACACCTGGCAAGTTCTGCACCAGCGCGCTTGTAAACCATCTCACGATAAAACAATTTCCCTGCGCACATGGACAACATCTTAAGTTAAATATTTACTTCCAAACTAAAAATAATATTCCAGCAAGCCCAGCTGCCCTCCATGACATCCTTGCCTGGTGGTCAGTGAAAGCTCATCCCCGACCCCCTGCAGGCCTCTGCCCCTGGTGTGCTCGGTCCCGGGCAGGGACCCCCCCCGCATCGTGCGTGGGGCAACGGGGCGAGGTTTTGGAGGGCGGCCCTGCTGAGCGAGCAGAGACAGAAATCTCCTGGAGCCGTAGCTCTGCCTGGAAAGGTAGGCTGAGAAATCGTGAGTAAGCAATGTTCCTGGTGGTGTTTGTCCCTGCTGTGTTCAAGGTAAAAGGAACAAGCGTGTTCTTTTTAAGTAAACATGATTGCACCAAGGGGAACGGTTGACTTGTGCTTTTGGCTGCCCAGAACGGATGGCGAAGGGGAGGGACAGCAGCCACCGCAGCCGCGCCGGTTTCAGCGCCTGCCTCTGCGCAGGTCGGCTCGCTGCCTGGCTCGTACAAAAAGACCCTCGTGTTGGTTCCCTCCTTTGTGATTATTTTTCTCATGGTTGTTCTCCTTAAGGATGGCTTTAAATATATCCTGAGCTGAAGTGTGACTGTTCTTCTCTCACTGACTGTAGGGCAACTCGTCCATTGCAGGCACGGTTTGCCCTCCTGCTTGCCACGGCAGAGGCTGCAGGACTAGATCAGAACAGAATAGAAAAGAAAATATTTTCAGTTGAAATGGTCCTACAGTGGCCACCTAGTCCAACTGCCTGACTGTTTTCTTCTTTCGCGAGGCAGGGTGGGGAAATGAGGATGATGAGAAGTGGAGATCATTGCCCCGAGCAAGTGTTTGTTTGTGTCTGATTCAGAGCTAAATTCAGACTTTCTGAGTGCCAGGCAGTCGAGCTGTTAGCATATGTGCTAGAGGATGACAAATAAAGCACGATGAAGTGTATGGCAGAATAACATATGGTAATCTAGACAGGCTCTCAGCAAGAGAAGAGCT
>NW_009612032.1:0-18893 GCF_000690535.1 Cariama cristata
AGCTTCGTAGCCGGCTGTGGACATTTTTACATTGTCATCGTTTTCATGGGAAGGGTGGGTTAATTAAGTCATTAAATACTTTCTTATCTCTGGCAGGCAAAATCAGGGAGTCACCTTTACTGGAAGTATTTCAAAGCAAAAGAACTTCAGTTCTGTTTTCTCTTTCACACAAAGCCCAGCGTTTTAAAGCAGCGATTGTTTCGAGCTTTAAAGTAGCTTGTGTTACTTTTTGGTATAGCTTGCGGTTGATTGTACCAATTCTGCCTCCGCGTTTTGGAACATAACAAAATAATTTCCTTCTTTCTTCCTCTGCTACTGCGTGTATTATCAGGAATGTGTACTCATCCTTTTGGTTTCTTTTACCCATTCGACCAAACAAAACGTCTTACCCCTGCAATGCAAACAATTTAATTTGAACAATTAAAGAAAAACAACTTAACTGGAACCCACTGCCATAATTATAAGACTTCCCCCCAGTAAGCGCTTTGGGGAACGATGGCAACTGGAGCCAACGATGATTGGGTTTATTTTTCCAAAAAGGGCTGATCCCTGCTGAGTCAGGAGTGTGCAGGATTGAGCTGAAACTGCTAAAAAGACTTTCCAAACAAGGCCTGATGAAAAAGCTTAGAATATTGTTCTCTAAAAAAGAAAAATAGTTCCCTGTAACGGCAGAGCTATTGAGTTTTTACTGCCTTTGAAAATCATTCAGTACTCAGGAATACACATTGGAAGAGTTATATCACAGACTCTGCAACATACATTTAAATTGTAAGTTTTTCCTTCATTATTTTGTGAAACATGCTTCTTATTTTTATTATTTTGAGTAGGTTCCTCTCTTGGAAAAATGTAAAGTAATTTTCAGCAAGAATTGGTAAATACCTTAGCTTTAAGTTCAAATAAACTATGGCTGAACCCCCAAACCGCTTGCTCCCAAAATCAGCACATAAATGTTGAGGGATAAAAGGAGATATTGGGTCTTTATCTGACTATAGAATTTGAAATTTTTTAACTCTAGCGGCTGAGGCTTCCCATTTTCAGGCTTTCTCAAATGTGAAGGAGAATTTTCTTTAAAATCGTATTGTAAAGCAAAGGTTTAAATCCCTCACAACCAAATAATTCCTGGAAGCTTTAAAGAAAACACTGGACATTGGAAGATATCTATAGAATTTAAAAAATGAGAAACAAATCTCATTGGCTTAAAAGAGTTACTTAAAGCAAAAAAATATCTATATCTACATCTGTTCTTTTGGGGGGAAAAAGAATTGTGGACCTGGAAATATCCCAGCCTTCTCAGACAACACTGATGTTCTTCTCATGCAGCTCCTGATCTGGGGGTATTTCAAAGACTGGGGGCTTGTGCGGTGGGCTTCATCAGATCCTTTGAAGTTTCTCCCCTGCTGCGTCTCAGTTATAAATTGTAATTTCTAAGCTAACCTCAGAACATTCATTATTCTCTGCTGTGCTATTTTGGTACTTTGTACACAAACTTCATCTCAAAATTAGGTTAAAAAGTAGTCTTTTCTATAAAGATAGCCTTCTGAAGAGCTCTTTTATTTACTTGCTTGTTTGTTTGCTCGGGGGACAGTCTCTAGCCGGAGTTGCCAAGCCCTCCTCTGTTGTAATGAAATGGTACATTTGGAGCAAAAGGAAAATATGTGGTGGTTTGTTTATTCGGGAGGAAATGTTTGATTTAATTTAACAGATTGTATTCTTGAAAAGGAACAGGACCAAAAATAGATCCTGAGCCAAAGTCTGCCTTCAGCTACATCTTGCAATCTTAAGCTCGGCCAGAGCCGTGCTGGGGAGCGGGTCCCCGAGAAGCTGCGGGGGCTGTGGTGGGGCAGCGTTTCAGCTCTGCGGGACTGGGAGGGGAGATCATAACTCTCCTTGGACAGGTAGAAAAACTGCTCTTTGCTCTGCCTGTCCGCCAGCTCCAACTGTGCCGTGCCGAAGGAAGAAGCTGGGGAATGAAGGTACTCGGCCTGCCTGGCAGCCCGACAGCGGGAAGGCTCCCTGGGCACAGCACAAACCAACCGGGAATGACTGCGGAGAATGGGGAGAGCACCTGCATCTGCGGCAACTGAGAGAGACCAGCTGAAATCTGATAAAATACACCGTGGTTTTTGCACAGTCACCTTGAACCGAGTGGGGGAAGTTCATGCATCTCTTCTCCAGTGCTGGCTCCCATATGAATACTTAATTCTGCTCTTGGAGGTACTTATATAAACCAAGGGCTATATGAAACAATTGGCTACCAGTTGTCTTGTAATTTAGTCTTAGGAGCAAGGGTTTTGTACAGTAAGGGCCCATTCTTGCTTGGTCCAGGGGTACCTCTGCGATGCAGATCCATGTAACTGAGCCGGCGCTGCAGCGAGGAGCACGGCAGCTTTCTGCTCCCAGGTAGCCTGTTCTGCAAAACAAACAAGGACTAGTCTTGGGACGGGCATAAGGTTAGTGAAGGGTAATAACATCTTAAAGATTTTAATTGCACCTAGAGTAATTCTTCCCCTCTTTTTAAAGAGACGGACAAAATGCCCTGTACGTATTACACTGGCAGCATCCCGTCCCTACTTACCTTCCTTCCCAATGCCAGGTCTCGGTGAACACAGAAGCAAGGGAGAGGTGGGGGTGGGGAAGTGTGCAGACCATTAGGGTGAACCTTTTTTCTCTCTTACAAAAAATACCAAACCACAATTGAAGATTTTAAATTCCTGGGAGTCATAGCTGCGTATTTCAGGAAATTGGGAAATTTCAGTCAATTAGGAACTAAAAAGGAGAAAGGAAATAGAAGATTTCCCACGTTTGTCATCTACCATGCATTGCCGTGATTCAGCTTTTCCCCTTTTTGGGTGGGATGAGATGAGGAGAGGGCATTTAATGTTGTTAGGGCTGGGCACCCTAAAAGGGGAAACTGGTGGCAGTGGCCAGTACCCCCGCGGTAGTTTTCAGCGGCTCAGTGACAGGGAGCAACACGGACTGTTCGGGATGCTCATCTTCAAGCTGTGCGGTTCTATCATTTTAAAGGTTTGATCTTTTGATCCTCCTCTCCATCCCTTCTTTACAAAAAGCAAAACACTGAAGAGTAGCAGATACCTAAGGAAGAATGTAAACCCAGGAAAAATACAGAGGTACTATATAAAATACTTTCCTGGTCTGCAGCCATTTGCAGCATGGGACCAGCTTAGGTAGAAGGGGCAATTTGTATTGAACAGTATCCGATGGCTTTTTCTTCCATTTTTGTCCAATTGCTCCTTGAACTGATAGGAATTTCCCACACTCGCAGTGTCCTGTGCCGAGGAGCTCCACAGCTTAACGCTGTATGGTCCTAAGAAGCACTTTCCATTATTTTAACTGTTTTGTTTCATGCCTCCTGATTTTTTGTGTTGTAAGAGAAAGTTGTTCTCTGCTTTCATTTCCTGGATGAACCATGATTTTATCAACCTCTGCCATAAGTCCCCTGCCCCCTTAATTTCTTTTCCCCGAGGAACAGATGACCTGGAAATTTGAAGTGTATGAAATCCTTCCAGGTACGTTTAACAGAACACGGAGTCACAGAGTGTCTGCTCATAGAAGCAAAAGCAGCAGCCTCAGTCTGTGCTACACAAGCCTGCTTTCTTGAAAGAACGTCTTTGTGCAGGGTAACACTCAGATTTGAGTCCTAAAAGCAAGACCTTGACCTTCTGCCAGTCTAGTTAAACCAGCTTTACAAGCGTTATAAATCCCGGGCTGGTTCAAAGATTCTGAACAACTGCACACCGTTTTGAATCACAAGCAGCAAGAAAAGCTTTATGTTGCATTCCCATGACTACTTTAATGATAATTTTAAACTTTGGAGAAATAAAATGTTACTGTCAAGGCTTTTAGATAAAGGATCTGTTTCAGGAAAGTATTTTTAATATTTGCAGCTAGTGCTTCTCCCCTTTGGCTCTTCTTTCTTTAGTATTAATTGTACCGTGTTTCCCTCCAAACTGCAGCAGCCTTCCAGTTTGGGGGAGACTACTTTGGAGCTGTATTGACGATAGGCAGGAATGTGAAGGTGTCCGGAGGCTCCGACACTCCGTGCAATGGCTCTGCTGCTCCACCAGCAGACCTGGAGCTTCTCTTTAAACGCACTTCGTAGGGGCCAAAGACTTGCATGTCAGAAGCAGAGGTATGTTCAAACACCGTACGCGTCCTGACATCAGTGAACTTGAAGACCTGGCAAGAGATTTTATTGCTCTTCGGTTTGGGAATAATTTTAGGTTGGGGAAAGTGAAAACATTTATCTGACACCTCTAAATCGCAATATTTGGTTCGACTACAAGTGTTTTCTTTCCTACATCACTTTGCACTCACAGGCTATTCCGGTTACATCCGCAAGTGCCTCGGACGGTTCTGGAAAATGGGTCGCAGGTGCACTGGAAGGCAAAACCAGCCCTTGCTGCCCTGCAACAGGGCTTTGGCGTGAGACCCCAGAGAGAAATCACGCTTTATCTCAGGCATAGCTGAGAAGCTCAAGGACAGCGAGGAGGATGGGACCAGTTGGGAAGCACTAAACAAATCAGCCCGAACACCTCATTCTACTCAAATGGCCTTGAAATGTGTTTACAGACAAAAGAGCTGTGAATTGTGCTGTGTGACTGGGTTGGGAATTACTATAGGAAATCAGCGTAGGAAGCCCGGGTTAGTTTATTACCTTCACGAATCTTAGGAAGTTATTTTGCTTTCTGTTAAAATATTATTACCCTAAGAAGCTTTTGATGGTGGAGTCTTTCCTATGTAGCATTAAATTTACTGCTGGTCTTATTTTGGTAGTGAGCAGAAGGAGCACATTGCAAAACAAAGCCACAAACCTCTCTGACTCTGGAACTGCTTGCAAAACAGGACTGATGGTTGAACAAGGAATCTGGTCATGGCCACAGGGGAGATAAAATGGTATTTCAGATTCAGAGAGGGCTCTAGCGAGGTCTAGCTATTCAGATCTTCTGTTTCACGAGGTTGGGAGAGGTGCCCATGCTGCCCTTGGCTGAGCACACTGGCAGGAGGCAGCGGCGTGATGAGCACCGGCACCCCGGCCTCTCCGGTTCTGGTGACTGTTCGTAAGTGCCATTTCTTTGCTGTTTGTTATGCCATTCAGAATATGGTGTCTAACAGGCAAGAAAGCTTGCAAAGTATAAATGCCAAACACCTGTTTGCCTGCCTTTGCAAACAGTTCTCGTTGTTGGACCTCTTGGTCCTCCCTCGCTTATGCTGCTAATTAGACTTCTAGTCCTATAGCTGCAGAACCAACGCGGCCTCTGCCAAGAATCAATAAAATACAAAGCAGCTGGCAGCCAGTACGCAGCCCATTAGATACCAGATGCTCGTGCCAGGGTGCTTTCCTGTATCAACATAGCAAGAAACTTGAGAGGAATAGCTGAAAAGGACTCCCTGCCTCTAGACTCTTTCATATCTGTGCAGTGTCCTTGGGAGACGGCTTTCCAGAATTGGATGTGATATGATTTTTAGCATTGTTACCACGGAAACTAAGCAACCTGGAATGAGCCACCTCTTGTTATCCCTCAGACCTGTGCTGCTCCCGGCACATGAGGTCCTTGCCCAGTCTCAAAGAGCAAAAGTTCTCACTGCGGCTGTGAGCCCTCTCCCAAACTTCCATCATCTCAGTGTAAATCGCTTTTATCCGTCAATTTAAACTTCTCTGTTTCCACAGTGTACATGTTATCGGTGTTTGTGCATTTACTGCTGTTTGCTCTTTTAGTAGGTGCACTTTAGGGATACTGAAGTTGTGTTTTGTTTAAGTATAGGAATGTTTTTGTCAACACTTCGTGTTTCCTGTGCAGGATTCACAAAGCATTTGCAGGAGAGCCTTTGTATGGATTATGAACCTACCTTGGCCCTGCACTCCAGTGTTTAATATTCATGGGGCACCACAAGTACAGCAGGCCCCACTGATGGTTCACAACACAGCCGAATGTGATGCACCGTGGGATGTATGCATCCCATATAGTGTGTCCCACATGGTCAGGTTTTCAGAAGGGACATCAAAACCTCTGGGAAGTCACCAAGCCTTCACGTCCCAGCCATGGCAAAGCTCTCACCTTTGCTTTTCCATGTGCTGTGCAGGATGCAGTGCACAATTAGGATTTGAAATGGGTATTGCTCTGTTGCCTTAATCTTCCTGTTAATAGCTACCATGTACAGCTCATTTTCGCAGCCACCTTTGGTCTCAGCTTCAGAGAGGAGAATTAAACAAGTTCTACTCTGTGAGGCAATAGAAGGCTTCACTGCTTTCTGCAGGAGCGGATGGGGTGCCTCAGGACCAGAGCAGGAAGGCTGATTCTGTTAACGTGCATCAGGCAGAAGAAGAGGTGATGGTGCTGTCGGCTCCCACGCAATGAGGACTAGCCCATGTGTCGGAGGGTCACACAACCCTGTGCTCATGTAGCTACGTCTGCCTGCTGCGTGTGGCATTCATTCTCCCTTCTCCCTCCAAGAAAATACCTGAGAGATCTTGAGACACAAGCAATGGCACTGGCTGCCCTAACGCCATTGCAGCATGAAGAGCTGCTGTGCCCGTAGCTGTCTGCTGGTGGTTTGGAAATGTCAGAGCCTGTTGGAGTAGTTGGGTGGGGTGGGGAGAGAAGAGCCCTTCAGTTTGTCCCAGAGACTGGAGTGAAGTTACCTGTGCCGTGTATCCCACCCAGCGATCCCGGGGCATGCGGGGCTCAGCACAACACAGAGCGCATCGCCGCCGCCCCCAGCACATACGTGGTGGAACAATCCCAACAAAGCAGTGAGAAGCTCTTCTGTAAAAGACTCTTATTCGTGGAGCTGCTCCATTTGATGTCAGATAGTATGAACCTGAAGGAAATAATTTTGATAGCACATCCACACAGGTATGTGAGGCAGACTGGAATCTAAATAACATACCTGCCCTTGGGGCAGACTCTCCCCACATATGCCTCAGTAGCTGACCCCTTCACAGTATTTTTGTGGGGAGGCATACAAATCAGGAAAGATGATGGGGAGAATTCCTCTGTCCAGCACTTCGGGCAAGCACAATTCGGCACGAGATCTGCAACATTTCTGCTGTTAAAAGTTAAAAAAGGAGGAGGGAAAAGAAAGTGAGATAGCTCGCGCAGCTGGTTCCCCTCTACCTTGGCTAATGTTTGCGCGGGAGCAGGGAGACGTCCATGGGGCTCAGAGAATCATTAACTGCCCCTGCTAAGTTTTGTGGCCTCAAGGTCACGGAGCAGTGGTGCCCTGGAAGACTGCAGGAGTGCAGCAAAACAAGTCTGTTGGTGCTGGGGGCACCCAAGCACCTTGTCCATGAAAGGCAGAGCTCTGCGCACACCTGTAAAGCTGCAGCCAGGTTTGCTCCTGGGATTCTTCATCCCTGATGCTGATACAACACAAGGATGTGAACAGTGGACCTCCTAAAAGCTGTTTCTTTCTTTTTTTTTTTTTTTTTGTTTTGTTTTGTTTTAATTGCAGTTCCAGGGAAAAATTAGCCCTAGATGTCTCACTGTAGTTACCACCTGCTAAATTTCTGATATCCTGGTCCAGTCGCCTGGTCTTCCAAGGTTTTGTTTTCCTGAGTGGACAATGTGCTCCCTGCTCTCTGGTTAGTACCTGTGTTGCTGGGATGATTAAACCCAGCTCTCTGCCCGTGAACAACTGGCAGCTCCCTCACTTGCAGTGCGATTAATGAAGCCTCTTCTCCTGGGTGAGAGCAGAACATCCTCACGCCCTTACGCACATGCAGAGCCTTTATCTGAAGTCACTTATTTCTTGTAGTCCACAAAGCGCGAGCAAGGATCATCCTCTTGGTGTGGGACTCATATTTTGACCCTATTTGTCACTCCCCAGCCCAGGTGAAGATCAGGAGCATTTGGGGCGGAGGAAGGCGGATCCCCCAGCCCAACCTGCGTGCCCTCACCAATGGACAGGTAGGGTTCAGCTTCCTCTAAGGACATCCCCTCTCCTACCTCCCTGAGTATGAGTCAAACTCTACCTGTGCCCCCCCCGGCAGTGCTGGCATCCTATTTCCAGGCCAGAGCCATAACTGCTGGGCTGCTCTGAGCTCTGCCTGGTGCCCGAGGTCCCTGAGCCAGGGACGAGCGGCAGCACTGCGGCACAGCTGCCCTGCAGGGTCCTGGGCTCTGGGCTTCGTTCCCCAGCCATCAGCCCAAGGCCACGGCGCCTTCCTCCTGCCCCCCATCCTCCCTCTTCCCTTATAACACAACTGGTGCATGGCATCCGTGTGCGCCGACATCCAACCAGCCAGAAAGGTCTCGGTCTTAGTATTTACAGACTTAAAGGTCAGTACGTCTCACTTGGCATGAGCAGGAGAAGCACCCCAACCCTGCAGGAAGACTGACGTGTTACTGTGTGCGAGTTTACTTTTGTGTGATGTAAGCACATTCCTGAGTTTTCAAGGTTTGCTCTCACCTGCTTTTTTACTGCAAAGAAGATGCAGTCGTAGGATGCTGCCAGCGTGCAATGCCCTCGTATAATGTAATTAACATTTTGACCACTGGATGTTACTCTTGCTCCAAACATCTGTAAGGGAATGCAAGGTAAGGACTTCCTGGCAATGCAATCTTCTAATTTTTTAACCTAGAACCGAGCTAAATCAGATGGTGACCTGTGGATACATGGATCACCTATTTATTGCTTGCCTATCAACTGAAGATGAATAGTTAGAAAGTTGTCGCTCAGATGTAAGGGAATGTCTGCATCCAGCAACATGCAAGCAAATGATTAAATTAATGGTACTGGACTGAGATTTTATTAATGAAGAAGCAAGTGGTTTTTCAAACCATTAGGCCTGGGAATTCTAGCACATTGCCCAAGACAGTCAAATGGTTTTGATGTATTATACTAGTGGTACACGAAGTCCAGAAATAAACCATGTATTTTAGGTACCTTCGACCACTTACGCTGCACTCTACTCATTAATCCACCTCCCCTAGAACAGTTAGTAAGCCTTACGTATAAGCAGTCTCTTTGAAAAATTTGTGGTTTTATTATTATTATTCTAATCATATGCAAACATTTTTGAACACTTCCCGGATCTCTGATTATTTTTGCTCTCTACTACATGCCCCACCCCGGCCTTTCCGTATGGATCCCACACACTTTGTGCATGCAGCTTTCACTGATGTGAAGCAAAGTCTCCCTATCAGATGAGCACAGTTGGTATGGTTGAGATGTGCCCAGAGCAATTCATCATTTATTGATTGGCACCTCTGTGGAATACTGCCTTTCTGCATCTGGTGTTGCAGGAGCTCCCGTTTTTATCTTCCCCAAACGAGGAGAAGAGCCTTTTAAATGCACGTGATAATTTGTACACTCATAGGTGGATACCATATGGGTAGACAATGTACCCACCTATAGCTGGACACTACCGCACATAAGCTGACAGAAATTCAGTCCGTGGCTACACACCAGCTGTCCACCAAGGTGGTTCCACCACTTCTGGTGTTTCCTTTTGATTCCTCACATATTGCGGGAAACATCCAGGAACTGTTCCCCCAGCAAGGCAGTGTTTTATTACAGTATCATTTCATCTGTAGACCCAGTAACTTATTTATGTGTTACCTTATCGTTCCGCAGTTTCAGTATCTTCAAGTAGGCATCTCGAAGAAGAGGTTTTGCACACTTTTCTGAGATCTCCGTGTGATTTCCGAGCCAGTTTGCCATGTCTGAAGATACACCTGGCTTGAAATCAGAGATAGAACTCCTGCGCAAGATGTGAGAGGTAGGAATGCTCACAGACAGCACTCAAATAGAGAACTACTCAGGGGGAATTCACATTGCCTATTATAGCTGCTTAATGTAAATGATTAATGCTTCTAAAGGGGTGAGCCAACTGAGCTATGGCAGAAACCTAATCCAGAAAGATATGAAACTCATGATGGAGATGCTGATTTCTGTCCGTTTGTGTGTTGAATGGTGAAGGGAGGGCTTCATCACTGTGCGTACTGATACAGTGTAGAGTTATTAAGAAAAAAACTTTCTCCTTTTGACTCAGTGTTATCACTTAAAAAGTGGCTGGCCAAAAATTCAGAACCGCTTCCTTTATCTCATCCTAAGCAATTCTTAGAGACTTGATACCGAAAATAGTTTATTTATCAAACTTTCTCTCTCTCCATTTTGTATACCGTGGCTTCTGCCTTGTCTCTGGAAGGCTGCTAGTGGGCTGATGGGGTATTTTAACATAGAAAATGTGGGAGCTTTTTAAACAAACAGACACGTAAAGGTTTCTTCATATTTGAACCTCCTAATCTAACTGAGCAGTCTACACCTTTTGCTACGCACTTGCCTGTTGTCAAGATTTACAGACTGGATTAACGTGAGGGTAATAAATTAACAAAGTGCAGCTCCGTAGTGGATAATCCTCAGTGCTTTAAATTAAAATTGTCTGCTGTGGGCACCAGAGTGGTCGGAGCAGAACTTTGCCCTGCAGGCACATTTTTCATCACCCCATCCATCTGTTGCCCCAGATACTAGGGGTGGGAATGCCCATTTTGCTCATTTTTCTTTTAGGGGATCATCTTTTTTTTTTTTTCCTTTAAAAATGTTTTTCTTACATTTTCTTTCTTGAGACTGTTGCAAATGACATATGAAATACAACATTCAAACCAGGGCACAGAAGTGGAATGCACGCTGCAAGCCAGAGCAGTATAAAATATTCAAAGAATGAATACATGCGTATTTAGGTCAAGTAAAACGAGGGATCCCTGCACTCACTTCCTTTCTGTGACTTGAACACGTTGTTCTCCTTAGTAATTATTTGCCTGAGATGTCTTCTTTTAGGTCTCTTCAGCTGAAGAGTTGGCGGCCTGACATTTGATCCCTGGAGTCTTCTCTGTGTGATCCGCCTCCATCCCACGTCAATCCTCTTTCCAACAGCTTGAGGAAGCAACCTTACCTTATTGTAACCCAGTGCAAGGCGTGCAGGATACCCAGAGTGGAACGGGTCAAGTTCAAAGCATCAGGTTGTCCGATCCCCCTGAATTTAATCAGGAGCTGGTTTCTTGATTTCTTTGGAATTCCCCATGGGTTAATCAAAGGGAACTCTTGGCCAGATTAACTCTGAAAGGTTTGGAGAGGTGAATCGGACTGCAGGCCAGAGCAGCATCTACAACAGCTTTATCTACAAGAGCTTTGCTTTCCCCTCTCCCTTTCTCCTCTCTTCAGGACCATTATTTCCTGCTATGGGCTGGAAAAGCATCTGTTCTGGGAGAAGGTGGAAACATGGGACACAAATTATTATGAATTATTTGCCTTTTATTAAACCTATTCGATCCTCCATTCTGGCATATGCAGGGCCAACAGAGTCTCTTTCGAGGGTACCTCATTGTGCAAAATTCCCTTCACACACACTTTTGTCTCTGTTTTATTCACATATTCTCTACGTGAGATTGTAGAGTGACAAGCCTCTTTGCCGTACCTGAATCTTGCTCAGAGTGGCCAATGTAGGAGAGTTTGGATGACAAGAGTTCCAGCTGCTCATTTCCCACAGCAATTTACCAACTCATGGAACAAAAATTGCTAGATCAATAAATATACACTCAGGTTTTCAAGCTTTGCACACAGAAATACAAGTCTAACTCCGTGAGTGTCTGAACGCTGAGTGGTCGGATGCTCTTGCATTGATCATTCCATGTAACTTTTCAAATATTTATTCCTGAAATATAGGGAGTCCCTGAAGATCTCCAGGGCACCATGGCTGAAAAGCCGCTCGCTGGTGGGTTCAGGTCCCCAGAAATGTCTTTCCCCCTTTCAGAGGCAGGGAAGCGATAGCAGATTCCCGCTGGTGCAGGAGGGAATTGTTGGCCTCCCTCTTCCCAAGGCAGTTGCTGGGGAGCAGTAGGGGCTGGCGACTCTGCCAGCGAGCAGTCCTGTGCAACACGGGATTAACCTCTGGGTCGGGATTTTCCTGTCTGATTCTGCACACTCTCCCATTTCTCCTTTCTGCAGACCTGCCTTAGGTTCCATCTCATTTACAACACGTGACTGCTCACCTCCAAATTGCTGATATTTGAGTAATATGAAAGGAATGAAAAGTTAGCGTATTTAATACTATAATTGGGCCGTATGTCCCTCAGTGTGCTGGCTCTCAGTGTGCCTCTTCTCTTCTCCATTACTGTTTCGTATCACCCCACACACTTATGCCAGTACATAGCATAAAATGAAGAAAATGAAAGCAAGCACATTAATCGGAGTTTTTCTGCCTCTTTTCACAGGCGCTAGGGTTTGTATAGAAGAGTGGGGAAGCATGACTTGCTCTGTATGCGCTTCCATCCAGTGCTGCTGGATCCGGCCCCAGCACTGCTGTGCAGAGCTCTTCCTCGGGGTCTTTCTGCAGGGAACTTCAAAGGGAAAGCGAGGGAAGCTGCCAGGCTGTCCGTCCTCTTCATGCCTACCTGAGATACCTGTCCTCCCCCGGCATTAAAGCCACATTAACAGCACGGCCCCTCCACACAGTCCAGATGAGGTGGCAGATGTGTTTAGTAGCAGGAGCAATAGTAGCAGTAACATGTATTTTGTGTTGGTTTTTTTTTTTTTTGCCAAGGACAGACCAGCTCCTCTAAATGGATTACTTTAATCTACAAGGATAGCCCCCTGGGTTTTCACACTCCCTGCAAAGAAGAGTGAGCAGTATGTTAAAAAGCTCTTCCTAGTAGCTTATCTAAACCTGTCTTCTCCTAATCTCCCAGTTTTAGTCTTGATATTAAAATACACTTCCTTTCTCCTTTTATTGTGAAGCCACTCAGCAATTAGCCTGCTGAAGATTTGGGAAAATTTTAATTCACATTAATAAGATACAGTTCTTTTCTGACTGCTATCTGTCCAAGGAGATTAGGAGGAGGTGGAGGAAATGATGTTTCTAAATGGGGATGGAAAAACATCCTCCTTGCCAGGGCGCTGGGCACATCCCCTTCTGGAGCATAGCCGGTTGCATCCAAGGTCGGCTCCTCCGCTGATAAGGGCTGTTGTGAAGACCCGCAGAAGTCAAGATCTGTTCCTCCTGCCTCCTGCTTTTTAGCCGAGGCTTTGCCCCCGGCCCCGACCTGTGCCGCATCGCTGCTGTGCCACGGCGCTGCCCGCGCCCTGGCTCCTGCTGCCGTGATTCTGGCCCTGATCCAGCTCTACCAGCTCAGCTTCCCGGCTCGCCCTTGGACTTATCCCGCCACTGCTGACTTGCTTGGTGACCACCTGGCTGTGTCTGAGCCCAGTCATCGCCCCGGACCTGGTCCTGCCCCGGACTGGCTGCTCAGCATCCTGGCCCCTTGTTGGTGAGGGCTCTGCCCCACAGTCCTCGCAGCACCCTGACTCGCTTTGGGGCTTTCCAGAGAAGGATGTAACCCCATTTGTTAATATTCCCTCCAATTCATGTGTGGCCATGTGATGAAGCTGTTTCTGCCCAGGTCATTATTTCCAATGAGTAATAGCAGATTTGTCAATATTTATATTGCATCCTCGGTAAAAGTCGGCTTGTTTAAGCTGAAGTCAATATAAACGATACTGATTCATGCTGGCTGAAAAATCTGTCCACAGTTTCTAAACACTTCAGCTGGGTTACAATCCCCACACCTTTAGAACAAGAAATATCTTGTGTTAATATCTCTGTGTTAATATTTTCTCATTATGTAGATCAGAGACTTGGGGAAATGACATTAGCACTTTCCTTCAGCGCTGTTTATAGCTTTTGACAGCTTCCTGACATCAGTAAAGCATGTTATGAAAAGCAGTCAGCAGGCTGAAGACAGAGTTATATTTTTATTAAAAGTATTATTCAGCTGTCAGGCAACGTCACATGTAAATATCCTCGCAAGCTTCTAGTGAAGCAGTGTCATACATGCAAAGGGTCTCCGTTTCCACTGTTGCCTTTGCAGCGGCTGTAAGGATACCACGCCAGCGGAGAGAGAAGGGAATGGGGGCACTGAAACTCAGATCCACTCCTCCCTGGTTTGCGGGTGACCCTGGGCACAGGCACAGCACATATGAATTCCTGAGCTATATGAGAGCGGTGTTACCTTCCAGATGGATATATCAAGTACTAAACAAATATTTAAAGCCACTATTTTCACTCCAATAAATGCTCTCAGATTGACCTGCTTTATAAAACTGAACTCTGAGTTGTGATGTAGTATGTGGAGATTACCCGGACATCTCCCATTGCAGTGTGCACCTCATGAAAAGCCAAGATACCCCTTTGCACACTGGACTGACCCCCAAAGCTGTGTCTCACGGAGGCACACCCTGCCTAGTTTGGGGAATGATCATGTGTAGCTGTGCGAGCCCGGGACTCACACTGCAGTCCGTATTTGTGCTGCTCCTTGGGTAGATTTTGCAACCCGCAATTCAATTCCTTGCTCTACAGCAACCTTACTGAAGATCCCAACGCTAGGTACTGTAGGGCTGACCTGAGTCACGGCAGTGATGGGGCACAGCTGGTCCTTCCGCCTGCCAGGACACGACAGGGTGACGGACGACAAGAGGGACAGCAACAGAGTGCCATCATTGACTGGGCCTGCCAAATGAACCAAGCAATTAGGAAAGTAAAAGCCAAGGAAATCATCTCTGTGTAAACTGACTTCCTAAACATCCACACCTCCTCTTATTGTGTGTCCTTGCCTGCAGATAGATGGAGCATGTAAATAGGTGGAGTGTTTATCGTCAGCCAGTTTGAGATGTTCTTTATTTTTGTTTGGGGGCGGGGGTGTACATCCTCTTTAAAAATGAAAGAAATGACCACTTAGAGACAGAGGAAGCTTTGCTAAAAGGTCTGTCTTCTCCTGGCCTTATTTATTATTTAGTTCCTCAGCTGATGTATTTAATGCTGCAAGGCACTTGGAGACTCTGGTTTGAAAGAAATATGCTGCACAAAATCAAGCTTCCTCACAGGAGCAGGAAACATCTTCAAAAGTTAATTGCTTTTTCACAATTAAATAAACCTCTTTATTACTGCTCTGTTCAATAAGGAAAAAGAACGTGCAGCACGTCTTTAATTTCTTCAAGAGGCGTGCTATATGCATGGGTAGCCTGCTTTCGCTCTCATTTTCTGTTTTGACAACAGTCATAACTTCACACCAGTGAGTTGACTCTGACTGTATCTTGGTACACACACGCAGACAATTAGGCGTGCTATCTTGACATTTTCTCTTAACGCTGAAACTGGCTGAAGACACGGAGCACTTCGTAAACCCTAAGGATAAAGCATAGAAGAGCTGCAAAAGAAAACTACGGACTTTGTCCTAGGCCGTTTTAAGTCGAGAGCAGTAGATAATACATTAGGTGGCAAGCACCCAGGAGACACCATTGTGTGCTATCATCACAAGAGACATAAAACTGCAGAGTTCAGTGTTCAGAGAGAACAGCTGCAAATACCAGTTCTTCACCCAGGGAAGCAGATACTGGCTCCAGGCTGAGCCACAAAACCATTCATGTGCCTCTCTCCTTCACAGCAAACCCAAATACGGCTCTTAAAGCTACTGTGAAGATCTTGATTAAATGATTAATTATCACGGACGTGTTCGGAGGTGAATTGCAGGACATGCTGCCTCACGGCTTTTGAATTCACAGGCTCTTTTATACCCTCGAGACCTGTGCGCACGTAGGGGGGCTGTCGTGCATCGACTTCTCCTGGCTGCGCGGCAGGGGGTACACGCAGATCCTTTCAGTGGAAGAAGGAAGAACAGGCAGCCGGCTGTTTTCTGAGATCTCCTTACCGGTGCTGTTATCATTTACTGTGTTTTGCATGCACCCAGGGCTTTACAGAACGGATTAAAAGTTTCCCCTTGCTAGTAGTCCCTCATTGCAGTGCAAAGCGTGTGGCATTAAGCGTAACATGTACCAGGAGCCCAATGTACCCACCTGGCAGAGGTTTAAAAGGATGAGGCTGTGATCAAAGTTCTGGCTTGCATGGTGGGGTTCTGCCCGTGGAAATCTGACCAAGATCCCCCAGCTGCCGTCTTCGAGGGTAAGGATGAGGGCAATAAGAATAACTGAGTCGGAGTGACCAAGTGTGCTTGGGGCTGCGTGAGGGAGAAACGAAGCAGCTGGGACTTGATGCATGTGCAAAAGAGGGTGAAGAAGCGTTTGCACGAGGGGCTGGACGGGTGTGCGAACGGCTACATTACAGAGGGAGTCACAGAGGTTAAACAAATCCAGTTTGTAGCTCCATCCCCTGCTGTACTGCACACCAGGAGTTCTGCAAAGAGCTTTACATTATTTATCTTCCAGCCACTTCCAGTTAGTACCGAGAGGCAGCCGCCCTGCAGTGTGGTACATCGACACGCCTGCGACGGCTTTCCCCCAAAATCGCAAAGGAAAGCCTGCCACCGGCACGCTGGGAATGCTCAACAGCCTCTGCTGCCGTGAAGGGAGCAGAATCTGTACTGGAACCAAGTCTGGCTATTAATCGGATTCACACCAGAAACTTGGACTGTTTATTTAGCCAATTAATGGAAATGAAAAATGTATAATGCAAAAATACAGTTTTGGGAGAGTAGGGCGATTTTTCAGGCACAGAAGAGGTTTCACAGCTATTCACCCAGTTTGCGTTTAGGTGTGGATCTGGAGAGCTGCTGCTGCGGTGGGGGCTGAGGCTGGAGCTCTCAAAGCATCAACCGAGCACATCTTGAGCTGAAAGACAGAGCTGAGAGGTGCGGATTTGGCATGAGGGTGCAAACACCTGTATGTGGCCCAGCTAATGCTGTAGGAAGGCAGGGTACTACTCCAAGAGGGATACGTTCTCCTTCAGGTCACCGGTCAGAGAACTGCACGTACGGTGCTTGCAATCGGCCAGCAGCGTTGCTTACACGCACACCCCCGTCAGCGACCGCGTGAACAAATAACAACACCCTCACGCTTCCATTTAGCACACGCACGGATGTATAATTCAGGCACAAAACATCCAGGCTTTTCCAAATGAAACAAGTGCCGGGATTTTCTCTGTGAAGGGCGAAGAAGGAACGGTGAAACGGGCGCAGGTGGCTGGCTTTGCAGAGCCCCGTCCGGGCTGCCGGGCTGCTGCTGAGCGAGGAAGCGGCTGCTCCGCTTTTGAGAGCTTCTGGTGGGAGTTTAGGTGCACTGAGAAACGGGATAATGGGATAAACTCTGTGCTGCTTTTAAGGAAATGGATACGTGGTAGGAAAAGAACAGAGGAGGCCTGCTTTCTCTGTTTTGTTGTGGCTAAAATCAGAAGTATGGTTGGTCTTCTTTGGGGAAATTTCAAGGCAGGATTTTTGCAAGGAGTTTCAAAGTGAGCTTTGGAAGATCAGGTAGGAACTACGTTAAGAGATGTAGCGTAGCTGGCTTCACAACAGTCTGAAGGAAAAGCTAACTTACACGAGTTGTATCTGATTTGTGCATCCTGTGTGTTGGAAACGTATTTCTGAGTGAGATCGTGATGGAACTGCCGACTGGCCGGGTAATGGCAGCAGGGAGGAGGCAGTGTTACTAGTAAAAGATTAATGAGATGAATGAATCTTTAATCTCAGTGTTTATAGTCTAATTTCTTGCTCTTATTTTCACTTTACATTGGCTAGCTCAGCGAAATGCCTTATCGATAAAAACAGCGAGATGCTTAGAAGCTTGAAACAAAGATTGTTTCCCTTCCAGAGGCTAGATGCTACATTATCGAGGAACTATGAGGCTTGACTTCTTGTTTGCAAAATAGGGAAGGAAAAAATGTCCGCTGAGGGAATTTAAAGGTTGAAGTTGTATGGCTTGTGTTGTGCAAGCGAGCAGGCTTTCGCAATAGTCTTTCTCTGCTTGTAAAATCCATAAACAATTTGCAGCAGTTTTAGGTAATTGGGCCATTGCTTTTTTTCTCCCTTGTAACCTTATAATTGGACTCCTGTATATTTCTTCTGGCTCCAGTTCTGCTTTTTTGGTCTGCTTCTTGCAAATTATAAATAATCTTTGTGTTTTGCTTTACCAGTAATGAAGTGGACTTGGTAATACCTAGTCATCTCACAAGAGTATACTGAAAGTTAACTACAATTTGAAAAGCAATCCTAGATCCTTTGGTTCTTAATTACCATGTAGTAACTGTACAGCACTGCAGCCTTAAAAATAATTTAGTAATGAGTTACTGAAGACATGACCTCATTTTATTCCGAGTATTAATTTTTAGAATGTCCAAATGTTCCATTGAGCCTGTTTTCTGGAATAGAATATTTGTGACTGACTAATTAGCAGCAGTTAGTTGACATGGATGTAGGTTGGCTAAAGCTTTATCTACAATATATTTACTACAGCAATAAAGGTGCTTGCTGCAGATGGTAGTGGATGTGAGAAAGGAAGGACTCTGCTCCCCAGTCGATATATTTCAGTCACAACTGGGAAGAGCTCGGAGGTTTCAGAACACTTTATCACAGCCGTCCTGGAGCTATAATTGAGCAAATGCTATCGAAGGAAGTTGTGGTGCAAACGTGAGTAACAAGAAGTTAGAAACATTTCTTCTGCTCACAAGAGAAAGTAAAGAGGCGGGGTGGGAAAGGAGGGGAAAAAAGAAGCAGCACAAAGTGTTCCTAGATATACGTGAGTTTTAGTAACTGTGCAAAGTGGGAAAGTAGTGACATGGACATCAAAGGAATAGTTGCATTATATCATTGTCTCATGTGATGAAGCTTACAGCATTCATGCATCTGTGCACATATCTATGCTGAATTTCTTCTATCTCTCTCATGCAAAATAAGCCTTCTTAGGAGTTTTGGGGTCTTAATTAAAATTAACATGTAGGTACTCTTCCTTCGTGAGGAAATGATGAAATAACCAGGAGACAGACAAAATCCAAACCCGTGGGGTGCTCTGGCTCTCCCTCTAGTGCCTCTGCAGCAGATTTAACACTGGGTTTGAATGATTGTTTTATTTATTTTTATTTTTTCCCCCCC
>NW_009612032.1:18924-23065 GCF_000690535.1 Cariama cristata
GTCTATTCATCCCACACTTGCTAGCAGCTGTACAGAGCGGGTGACAAATGCTGCTAGAGATGGGAGGCATGAACTCTCAGCTACCAGCCTTTTGCATGCACCCAGTCGGATTTAGTTACCGGAAACAAGCTTCATGTAGGCAGGTGTCGTGAAACTTAGTCCTTTGGTGGAAAGTTTAGTTCCTGTAAGGATTTTGGGATTTGGCCCAGGACAAATAACTGTCTTACAGCTCGATGACCGCTGTGCAATGCTCCTGGAAGCTTCTCTATGGTGGACTGCTCAGCTGAAGACCTCCAGGTTATTTTGGAGACAACTCCAACAGCCCTCCCCTAAATGTATCGACACCCAAATGATTAGAACTGTGGGGTAATCCTCTTCTAAAGCATTTAACCTATTCAGAATTTAACTCCAACTTGCAAAAGTGGCCTTGGCCTTGGAGACGCTCAGGCCTTTAAAGAGCTAGAAAGGCATCCGCAGGTATTTTCAGCAACACACCGCCCTTAGCTTGTGGTGAGGCAGGAGCCCGTGGGATTTTACAATCTCAGCAGGCATCTGCTTATCTACCCCAGTGCGTACATAGGTATGATCTTGACCTGGAGACACTAAGAGGTACGAAGGATTTATTTTCCACAAAAGGCTTTTGGCAGGAAATACAGGAGTCAAAACTAGAGACTCTTTGAGTTGTTAGTCAACTGGTACCCAGCCTTAAAAAGGCACTTACACGTTCAGTGTCTCTTTTTGACGGTACAGTTCATTGGGCACAGGCAATTCTGCTTTCAGGGATTTCTCCCGCTGCCTCAGGTGGGACATATGGCATAGGATTTCTGATCCAATGTATGCCCCTTTGGCTGCCAGGACATTGATCCAGTAAGTGCTTTCAGGGTTATGCTGGGTGCATCTGGCAATGATGTAGAGGCAGGGAGCGCGTTTGCTTCTCTGTTTTCCTTCCCCTGATATGCCACTGATACTCCCCTAGGGTATGGCCGATATAGGTTCATTGAGTAGCTACAGTTTTTCATTACCCATGATTCTGATGGTTCCGTATGGACCCGTCTCCCTTGCTGAAGGGGTTTTGAATTTGCATTTTGCAGGAGAATGTCCGAGCGAGCAGGTTGTGAGGAAGGGGCTACCAGGTGAGCCAGAAAGCGATGTGAATACCACCCTGCCATCAGGGCTGCCGGGCGGGGGGAGAAAACCCCCCGCTGTGTTTAGCTATGTCACGCTGAATATTTAATAATGCCCTTAGTGGAACGCAGCTGAGCGACTAGGCTTGTCTCTCACTAAAATTTAATGTCAGACTCTTTTGATCGCATGAACTTTTTTTTCATGCATGGTGGAACCGTTTCCGTTGGAGGAAGTGTGTGGCGGGGTGCTTCCCCCGGGCTTGGGACAGATTTGTGGGAGATAAGAGCTTAATTCCCTGCCTAGAAGAAGGAGTTGAACTCAGGTTTAGGTTAACAAAATCCTTCTAGGCACCGACTTACAAAGGAACCGAGTCAACGGTTCTCTTTTGCTGCATTCTGAAATAAAACATTGGATGCGTTCCTTAGGACAGATATCTCCCAGAAGATGACTCAAGGCTGTGAATGACTGGAGGACGTCTTGTGCCAAGTGAAGTACGACAGCCCTGGCAAGGCAAAGGGTTCGGGACAGATTGCTTTAGCGCTTTCTAGTGCTGAGGTTATGTGACCTACGTGATTCAGGTCTAACACGCTTTGGGACTTAGCTCTCCCAGTAGACACAGCCCACTCAGCACGCTTACAGTTGTACGATCTTGTCCGTGTTTGCCATGAGATCTGCCTAGCAGCTACTTTACACTGGTGTAACCTGTCATCATCATCCGATTCAGCTCTGTGTACGCAGGAAAGTGCCTGTTTGGAGGTAACCGCATTTGTAACTACAGCAGGAAAGCTAAAGGACAGCAAGGTTCTTTGAAAAATAATTACTTGTCTTAAAGCTGGATTTTTAATGACCTTGGCAATATTAATTCTTTGAAACCTTGGCCTTTATTCACTTCTGACTGCCTTGCCTGTTATTTGCAATAAGCATCTGATCTAGGGGGAATTTTAAAGATGATTTTAAAGGGAGATGTCGCCTATCTATATGGCGGAGCACTGGGAAGGCGCGGGTGTTTGGAGTGTGAAATGAAACGTGATGTACAGCTATAACACGAGCTTCTTCCGTGTTTGCTGCTCTACTCGCATTCCCTTACAATAAATGTCCCTTGCACACGACAGGCCCAGTCCCACTCGGGACAAAGTATTCTGAAGTCCTGTATTTAGGTAGGTAGTCTCAAGTTCGAATAGGCTTGCCTTCTATACATGTACCCGCTTGGTTTTATTTTCGTAACGGACTGAAGGGAACAAGAAGTCACAGGTACAAAGCTCTGTAGCTGAGTCCCATTGTACTTCACTTTTGTCCTTTTTCATAAAGACAACAAGGCCTTCAGGACAGATTCCGTCTTTTCTTCTCAGTTCACGTGTTTATATTCTACAACGGTAATTGGAACCCATGGGCAATATTCGTACTACTTTTAATAGGCATCGGTTTGAGTAACAGATACTCATTGCAACGATTCCATCTCCTCACTAGTCAGGGTGATGTGTAAAAGGGGAATACATCATCGGTTGGTTTTGAGCGTCTTTGCAGCTAAAATCTTTCTGGACAAGGCAGCTGGGGGACTGGTTGGGCCCCAGTCCCACAGGTACCCCCGTCATCGCGTGGAGTGGGCCACAGTTGCTAGGGAAATCAAACTGCAAAGTGCGTCGGGGAACTGGCGAGGGGGGAATTTCTAAAAGTAAGACACCAAATTCAGCAGAATTGGTGCGAGGCCGTGGACATTAAGGCTACGCCTGCATTGACCAGGGCATTCCTCAGCCGGGCGGGCAGCGAGCGAGCCAGCAGTGGTCCACGGCACTCCAACCCACGTGGGCCAGGGGGAAGTTTGACTGGCAGAGGGTACTGACCCAGCTCTCCAGATAATGCCCCTTTCCTGCTGGCTAGCTCCTGCTTTTTGGGGTGTGCTGGTGAAATATCCCTGCCGCTAAAAGAAGCAGCGAGATGCTGACTGCTTCACTGCTCCGCAGGTTGGTTCCTGATGGGTGATTCAGGGGTGCCAGGGCTGCTGCTAAAGTAGACACAGAGTAAAGGGGGGGACACACAAATTTTAATGCTCTTGATACTCTTCCACTGTGATTACAGATCATCATCTCTCACATATCAGCCGCTCGGTGGGAAAGCCTGGGACTGCCAGTGAAGTTCTGTGGGAAAAAAAAAAATCTATGCTTTTTATTCTTTAAAAAAAAAAAAAAAGCAGATGTACCTTCTCAAATATCTATTTATTTTTTGAAATAGCCATAAAATGTAACTGAGATATTCGGGATGAGCTTGCGGTGAGCATCATATATATAAGCAAATTAATTTTCTGTGCTATGAAATGAAACAGGGTGTAAACGTGCAGGGATATATTCTGATCTACTTGCTATTTTTATGGCATCGTCATAACTACCTCCTGCTGCAGCTACGCAGATCCTAGAATATAAGCAAGCGTTCCTTTACCCTAGCAAAAGTTCACGTTCCTCAGCTGCTTTGTAGATTGAAAAATACCTGGATTTGCTGCAGCTGTTTGTTATCCAAAGCAAGGACATCCTGAGTTGGCACCTCCTGACTCGCTATTGTGCTCTGCTTCAGCATGTGACCGTGCACGCCGACGGCTGGTGACAATTCGGCTAGTCACAAGGCCGCCCGTTCTGTGCACGCATTGATCTGTTCGAACAATCAAATCCATAGATGTCAAGGGCCAGGGATTTGACAAGGGTGGGGTAAAAGATCTATTTGGTAGCTTAATATTCTTGGTACTCTCGTCAAGCAGCCTGCTGGGCAAACTACATAATGAAAACTTCTCTGCACTTTAATGTTATTTTAATAGCAAGAGCTCAGATCGCAGCTGGGGCGGTTGGTGGTGGTTTTCTTTCCAGCTGTTAAAGTTTCTTTAACCAGCCAGAATGCCTGGCGTAGGTGCCAACGAGTCTCGGAGGGGACTCTCCAAAGCGAGAATAAGCTCAGTTTAATTTCCGAACCGCGGTGCAATCGGTGAGGGCGCGTAGGCCTTGGTAGCGACCGCCGGGCACAGAGACCGGCC
>NW_009612033.1:0-289 GCF_000690535.1 Cariama cristata
TGTTCCACTTCTCTGCTGCCAGTAGATGTCTCTGTAAGGCAACAATTTCGAGCTAAAGAAATTCTGACTTGCATTAAATGTACGCACAGCATTTAAATACTGAAACTGCGATTTCTAGGGACAGACAGGCAGGCAACAGCACATGCACTTAACGCTTATCTTACAGTATCAGAAATATCTTTCCTACTCGTGGTTTTTTTATTTCTTTGGATTTCAGAGTCGCGTTCTTTCCTGATTATGGAGGTGATTGTAACAGGGACAAAGTGGCTTTCGGGGGGGTTTGTTTGGG
>NW_009612033.1:320-19102 GCF_000690535.1 Cariama cristata
GGTTGCGACTGAGGAGAGCTAGCTTCAGAGCCTTGCACTGTCCCTTCCAGCCCTGCTTTCCTGTTAAATGATCACTGTGGTCCTGGAGGATATTCCAAGCAAATCTAGGGTGAGATGCATCTTTACGTGTGCAGTATTTAGGCAGTGACGTTATATAAATTTCCTTTGTGGGGAAAATAGCTAACTCTGACGATGGCTCTTCAAGGTAACCCAGACACTGGGTTAAATTGCTCTCTGGAAATACCTTGTTCAAGCTCTTTCTGAAGTGGACTAACTTGGACTGGACAAGTGAACAGCTGAAATTAATAACTTTGAACAGCTGAAATCAAGCGAGATAAACACTAACCATAGTGACTAGATTGCAAGGTCTTTAGGGCAGAGGCTTTCTCCTTTGGTAGCTGGACAGATTTTCCTGCAGGCCAGGCTTCATAAATACTGTGAGGGTACAAATAGCAATAACTGTCTTGGAGTTACAGTTCTTGCTACACTGATATGAGTTTCTGCATTTTAATGTTTCTATATTTCAAGCCAGTCTAGCGAGTTTTCTGTTTTTCATGACACTTGTAGTCTGATCCTAGTTCTTCACGTAATTTACGGGATGGGATTTCGAATTATGCAAGCTTTTTGTACAGATTCCTAAATGGTCTTTATTACCTGATACTTAGGAAGTCTCTTGGATTTCCTGATGATGAATAACAAAATAGTAAGGCATTCTTTTTTTAATTAATACCTTTACAGGGTATTATCCTAATGAACTAGTATGATTATTTTGTGATGTTCGTGTGTTCTATGCATTTGCTTTATGTGCCAAGGCTAAAATAATTATATAATTAGGAATGAGAACACTTTAGCAATGTTTCACAATTTCTGCCCTTTCCCGTTTTTCTAGTACAATAACTTCTGCACCTTATAACAAAGACACCAATTTGATCCATGCTGAAGTACAGTTTACTGGGAAACCTGAATTGAAGACTGATCCTTTGAGGAAGTCTGGCTTGGTTAAAAAAACCAAAACCCTAACCCAGAACTGTCTAGTTTGTTGTTGTTTTTTGGGGGGAGAGGGGGATGATGTTTTGGTTTTGCCTCTTTTTTTGGTCATGGAATATGGCGCCTTCTAAATAATATCACCTTAGAAGCTGCATGATAGTCAGTATTATAACAGGAGTAAAAGTAAATTTGTATTTAAAGATACGTGTGCAGTAGTTATTGCCATCTAGTGTTCCCATACCTTTATGGCATCAAACACACTCATGGGAACTGTGTTGCAGCTTCCATCCACCCTTCTTTTTGCTTAAGCAATATTGGTAAAATGGAACAGAAAAGTTCATTTAAACTTAATATTGCTACCTTTCTTCAGTAAGTGAGAGACTCATGATGAAACAGTAAATTTCAGACAAAAAGTTATAAGCAGTGTGTGTATGCATATCCTAATTCAAGATAATGTTGCTAAGAACATGAATGGATGATAGATGAATAGATTCTATGTTTGAGAATTTTGTCTGAAAATATCTTATGGAGACTATGAGTATGAAATACTGGTACTTATCAAAGTAAATATTCCATGAGTTATTTAGTGAATTCTCCTAAGAGGTCCCAAGAGGGCTCTGCTTTAAATCAATTTTGAAAAGTCCGGTGGGACTAACGGGTGAATTTTTTGGTGTTTATTAACTCATTTACAGTTCTTTCCTAAAGTGGACTTTTTCAGTCCCCAGTTTCAGGAAGTATGCTTGTGCAGAAACACATGTGTTTTAATTATAGTGTTATTATAAGAGATGCTATTTATATCTCAGTAGCACTTAGCAGTCCTAGTGAAGACTTGAGCTCTGTGGAGCGGGGTGCAAAGTAGGAGTGCAGGAGGCTGAGTGTATTGCTAATGAATCTTGGTGCATGTCTGAGCTGTCACCAGTTGTTTCTAGGGCAGAGGGGGGAAGGAAATGAACATAATTCCCTATTACTGATTTAGACTGGGATAGAAAGTGATGCAGTGGCTTTTCCTAGGGCAAAAGAAGTTTGTGTTTAAACTAGGAACCCAAATTAATCTCCTGGATACAAGCCTTAAACCAAATGCAAAAGTCTGTGCAGGCTCTTCTTACTTTCAATTTCTGTATCATATCCAAATGATCATACAAATCTTAATACTGCCTCAAAGATGTTTTAGTGAATCATATATTCACCAACAAATTGAATTTGGGGAGTTCTGTGCATAGTGCTTTGGCTTAAATTATTCACAGTTCTTTAAGTCTTTGTCTTTAAACCCTCCCCTCTGGTATACTATCCGTATGGCTCAATTCACAGCTCTACCTGAACAGCTGTTAGTGAGACCTGTGGTACTGCAAGAAGTATATATAATTATGTTTAATTGTAGGCTAAAAAATGGCCGTAGGGGACATAGTTTCTGTGGCTATATTAAAGTTCTTATGTACCACCTCCTTTTCTTATAAATTTCTTTAGGGCTTATGTCTAGGTTTTTATTTTATTAAGGGACTGAATTTTCAGAACAGCTTATCTGGTATATAGATATTAAATCAAAGACTTATTTTGTTGGAAGTCCTAAGTTTTTTGAAGGAATACTGTTTTCTACCACGTGGAGCCTTTTCTGTGGTGTCCTTTTTTTATACTTCTGCACCTTCTCTTTTCCTTTGGCTTCCTCAGTTTTCATTTTCCTTTTTTCTCTGATAGAATCAGTTTATCCTGGTATCCTGGTAAGCTTTTTGGTCATAGTTTTTTGATGATTTTTGGAGTCATGGAATCTCCTGTAGATAAGAAAGCCTTATACCACAGTTTGAAGAAGCAGTTCTTCCTACCCTGAAGATTGGTGCAGTCTGTGTACAACTGCTTGTTTCAATTCTATGTTATGTATGTTTATGACTCCCGTCAATGAATTTCACATCACATATCCAGTGAAATGCCAGACAGAAAAATGAGACCTGCATAACATAGCTGTAAATGTTTGATGACACGAATGGGATGGATGCCCACCACACATCCTGTCTACACTTGTGAGAAAAGCTTAGAGGTATAAATACAAGGGCAGCTGGGGTTTGCAACCTGCAAGTGGGCTGTGCTTATGCAGTGGAGATGTCAGGAACTGGAGACCCAGTTTCCCTGAAACAGTCAATGAATGAGTATGTGAGGGTGGGAGATACATCAGCTTTAGCCCCTGCTTCCCTGGCCTGGTCAACTTAGTTGTTATAACCCATATATATAACCCCAACAGTCAGTGTTGTTACAGCCCATGCTTCCTTCTTGGCCCTTCACTACTATGGCACTAGGTTGATTTCAGTTTTGTTCGCTCTGTCCCACAAATCTTGTGCCAGCCCTCTCCAACAAGAGCTATCCTGTGATGATGTTAGTATGAGAAAATGTAATGCAGTCTTGGTTTCTGGCAGCGTCATGACCTGCCAAAGGTGGCTAGTTATGTGATCCTGAAAATAGGGCCTGTACTGAAAGTCGTCCTGGGAGAATCTAAAATCCTTGTGCTGTGCTGCAGGTTAAGTTCTAACTTTTCTATAGATGGTAATCATCCCTTAGGAGCACTAAGAGGTTTTCACCCAGAGCAGAATGACATGCATTGTCCAGGGCTGAGAATGGCACTCAACTTTTTTTGATGCATCACAGCTGCTACCTCAGATTTTTTTTTTCTGTATGCCCAATTGCAGGAGTGTAACAAAAATACATTGCCGCTTTTTGCCACACCTAATGAAATAAGCACATTTTTTTGTGTTTTGTGGTGTAGATTGATGAAATTATAGCCTTAAAAATGAAAAGCTCTTGACACATCTCTATTAATGGAGGGCTTGATTCTATAGGCTTCCTGCATAAAGAAAAATCAGTTACTCCCTTGCAAATAATGAGCATGGATTCCCAATACTGCTTTTGATGTAGGCAATATTAACTAAACTGAGACAGAAACAAAGTAGTTTATGTCCTTCTTTTCCAAATTCCTACTCAAGCACTCCAAGCCCAGGGTCTATCTTTATCATCTCATCTGCAGTACTCCTTGATATCCTAAATTTTTAAGTTCTATAGCCGTGATAATATTTTGAAACATTTCTAAGTGTATGGTAGATACTGGACTATCGCAAAGCTCTCAGACTCTCACAGAGATAAACCTGCAAAAGTTGCAGGCAGTGGTACATTTGTAAGTGTTTTGGACTGAATAACTTCTTTAGAGGAGACGAACACCATGCATGTGACAGTAATTCATCAATAAAGAGTATCTAGCAGCTACAAAACCAAATTATCTTACTCTTAGTCAGTTTACAGCTATTTCTATTGCCCCAAACCTCAGCTTTGTTCATACTGCAATCAAAAAAAAAAAAAAAAAGCAAAGAAAAGCCACAATGGGAAATACACCACTATCGTGAAGGATTGTGTTTTTGTCAACAATAAGAAGCATTAGTTTTTGTTTGAGGATTTTTGTTTCGCCTCAGGAGCTCTGCACTGCTTAGTAGTTTCTCTGGCTGTTGATTTCAGAAAGAGTTAAGGGTACTTACAGTGCTCTGAAGTTAATAGAACAGTTAACAGAACAAATTACTTTGGAGACAAATTTGTACTTGTCTACTAAGCATCATATACCTGTTTACACTGCATGAAACGCTCTGGTTTGAGTCACCCTCTTATTTTTGTAAATTCAGGTGCGCAGGCATACAAGTATTTCTTTCAGAAACTGACTTTTTTTTTTTAATAAAAATAAATTTCTCTAGATTTTTAACCAATCATTCCTAGACAGTTGCAACTTGTCAAGTGAAAAAGAAACTGCTAGTTGTGTGTACGTTTGCCTGCACGCATTTTGTTAATATGTGAATAAATTCCTTCGTGTATACACCAGTGTCTTCTGTTTTCCTGCAGCAAGTACTTTCTTTGATTGATGTACTTGGAAGCGATCCTTATCCTCATTCATTTTAATTGAGAGTAATGAATTTAGAGCTTTTATATGCACAGATTGGCTCCGTTCCATTTCTAACTTTCCTCACCTTTGCTAGGAGCACAGCCTGCTCAGGGCTGCATTGGAAGAGGTTCAGGACTTGGTGCAGCATTCCTGGAGAGGACAGTATCCCATGAGGAGCAGCCATCTGTTTATAGACAGGCTGATATTTCCAAACAGCTGATATTTCCAAACAGCTAAGATTTTTGTAGGCAAGTTCTCCCTTCCCGCCGCTACTACTGAGGAATCGCTAATCAGGAAATAAGGTTCTTCCCTTCCTTGATTTGCACAAGGTAGAGAGCAGTGTTCACAACTGTTTTTCGAGTTGTTTGTATTCAGTGAGTGGGTTTGAAAGCACTGCTGCATTGATAGCATTTGGGGAAAGCTTTACAGAAGAAAAACTTGCCTTTCTGGTGGTTGTGTCCTTTAAAGTGAACGCTATTGGCATTAAATAGAACTGTTATACTGTGGTCTCTTATGGATGCAGAAACACTGAAATTGTCTAAGGTAAAATGTATTTTAATTTCACGTTCCCTTATGTTCACTCAGATTTCTTGTTTGCTAGAGCCTTAGAAAGAAGGGATGAAATTTTCCTGTTCCTTTTCAATTTTAACAGCAACTCTAAAATGAACATCAAAAATTATGTTTTCCTTTCTCAGTTTTATAGAAATTTTTCATTTTAACTTACACCTGCTATGGGAGAAGTCCCACTGACCATTTTATATTCCTATGTCATGTGCCCGTTTGCACACTGGTGAGGTAAAGGCTCTTTACCTCTGGAGAACATGAGGCAGCATGGGGATAAACTGGCAAGCGCTGGCTGAACACCATGCTTGCGAGGAGCTGCCAAGCTGTACCTGCTGTAGTAGGCTTTGTGATCAGCAACAAGGGAATTACTCCTTTGTGGAACAGTTTATCAAGTGTGAAGCAATTAGTAAAGTTACTGACATCAGTCAAAGCAACCTGTGTAGCTGCGAAAATTTATCCCAACTGAAGGTTATTTTGTTTCTGAAATGTGCACAAGTTAAGGGCATGACTAGTAGTCCCCTCTGCTTCAGAAACTGAGGTTGTCCTAGTGCGTGATCTGGAAAGGGTGGCATGGGGATAAGGTCAGTTGCAGGGCCTGCTTGTCTTCTGCAGTGCCGTGGACTTATAGAAGATATACTGTGGCATGGAAAGTACTTTCAGAACAAATGCCTCTCCTTGTCCCCAGTTCAACACGGGGGTTGGTTGGCTTTGGAAGGCTAATGTGTGTGTCCTCAAGAGGTGTAGTGACTGTGCCTAATCCCAGGTGTACGGGAATGGTTCTTCTGCTGTGCTCCTGCATTGCATCTCTAGCAGAGATCTGGGCTACGCGCTGCGGTCAGACCTGCGTCGTGGTGAGGCAAACTAGGATTCAGCCACCCTTTAGAGCTGGGTTAGCGCTGCCATGCTATCATTAGTAATAACTTATTTTGTCAGTAAAGGTAACAGAGATGACTCGGAAAATATAGAAGCAGCAGTTCTTTTGAGTAAGAAGGTATTATTTTTACAGAGTCACTTTTCTGACCATAACAGCACTTAAATGCTGGGTGTTGAAGTCCAACAGCTGTGATAAGGCTGAATTGTTTATTCAGTCCCAAAACCAGCATCGTCAAACCTTTTATCATTATCCTACAATAATAACATAGACAGTTCTTCCTGAGTCTTCATTAAATACTCCTACTATTACTATTACTGTTATTAAATTCACATGTGGTTTCCTCATAGAAGGGACCACTCACACAGAAAGGTTGCTGGCATTACCTCTTTAAATTCCTAGATTGTGCAAAAGGCAGAAGACAGTTTGCTTCCATCCTGCAGTATGTTCTGCACACTGCTGGTTTTCATACTTCAATTTACAGTTAACAGTAGGGTTGATTGTCTCCTTTGCCTCTGTGGGGGAAGGGAGCTATGTTTTGTCACTGAAGCACAATGCTCTCCATGCTTGTTCTTGGGTTCCTGCCGCTTAGGCACACACACCATGTTCCTGGCTCTGCCTTAAGGTACAATCTATCTCCAAATTAGTAGGGAAAAAACCTCTGAAGTTGAGCAAAGTACAATCAAGCCTCTTGGAAATTAGTTAAACACTTAGAAGGGTGTATTTAAAAGAAAAACTTTCTGCAATCAACAAAGGACAGCTTTCATCATGTGTTCCCGGTCAGAGACTTTTCCTCTTGATGGCTGTTTAGCTTTTTCTGAGCAAGCAATCTCATGTGAATTTCCCTCCTGTAAGTTGATGCTTATTAACTCTTCAGCTATGCTTTTCTTTGATTTTGTTTACCCTGTCAAAGCTTGCTGGCTTTTGTACATAGCTGCCATTCAGCTAGTTCAGGTTTTGCAAATGCATATATGCAATGTTACATGCAATGTACAAATACATTCTTCAAAGAAGATGTCAAAACAAGTTTCAGCTCATTTTCAGCAGTATCTAATTATAGATACATAATTAATGAGTCTGACATTTATCTTTCTTAACACAAAAGACCATACTTACAAATAAAAGCATTTCCTACAGTACATGTAATAGCTTGAGCATTAGTCTAAGAGAAATGAGAATATAGTTTAGAACACGCTATATTCTGAGGAGACAGAAGAAATATTTCTCGGCAAATAAAATGTAGGCTGTTACTCTGGTTGCTTACAACTGAGAAGTGTTACACCTTGATACTTAAAATCATAGAGTTATAGAATGAATTACTGCTATCCAGTTACTGACAATTAATGGTAACTCTCTGGTAGAAAGGGTAGAAATTTCATTCATGTAAAGCCATCTTTCTCAGAAAGCATCCAGATACTGTATCTGCAACTGTTCTAGATAAAAGAGGTGGTATTTTCTTTCTTGTTTCCTCAGTGCATTTGACATTAGGTATAGACAGTGGTAGTCTTTTTGTTGGTGTTGAATGGTATCTATTTGTATGTTCTTTTAATGTATTTTACATACTCAGGGCAACGTATTAGTGAACTAGTGCCCTTGGGCAAACTCCTCCAAAGATCTTTATCTGCCATTTGATTAAAAGAGTGGCCATATTGTGTACCAATATGCTTCACCTACTTCAAGAAGTGAGTACTACTTATTTTCCCTTATTTCTTACAGTGTAAAGCCATTTCGTTTGGGACACTAGGGTTCTTGTAAGTCTTAAAAGTATATTTCTGCTATATGATTTTGGGTTTTTTCCTCTGGAAAATTAGTTGTAAATGAACCACAGTCAGCCTTTTGCCTTACAACGGTACCTGGTCTTTAATGAGACAAATAGAGATAGGCATTTTGTGATTTACAAAAAGTAAGAGTTGATATGTCTATGGAACCTTATATTTTCTATCCTGTTTCTTTTTTTAATTATAAGCTGATATACATACAGTGGCAATAACACAACATCTGCTTTTTTAAAAAAAATTTATGAAGAAATAAGGGAAAGCTTTGATTTAATAATGTTTCAATTGATTTTGCTTAGGCTTTGAAACTAATACTTCAGTGAAGTGGATGGGAGGTGGGGAGAGAAGCGAGTTGCTATTGTTCACTGCTATTGACTAGGCAGGGACGCTTTCCCTGATTGAAAAGGTCCAATTTATGAAACAATGGATGGATCTTAACACTTTTCTTTACAGAAATTTGCTTTTATTCCTTAGTACTATTCAAGTGAGTCATAGGAAAAGCAGACGGTGAATATTGTTTGTCTAACATACCTTTTGCAGCAACAGTGTGAAAGTTCAAGGCTCACTATTTCATACTTGCTTAATTTGAATTAGTTTGTTAATTGCTTTTCATATCCAAACATAGTAACTAATAAGCATATTATCTTCTTGCATGTTGGAATGATAATATACCTTTTGGTAAGATTTAGAAAATTCAGTTATATAAGTTTGTGACTCACATTTGCAAGTAATCTCTAGCTTGGAGTAATGGACATTTAAATCCAGCTATATGAAAAAATTTTACTGGGAGCAGGATCCTGAGGATGGTTTCTTCTCTGTAAGTGGAGCAGAAGAACAAGTCAGCACCCAGAAGAAAATGCCTCTGTTCTGCACAGCATGTATGATGAGAGTATGTTTACATGAGGTACTACTTGCTGAAGTGAGGCAGAAAATTTTCCAGCTAGTATTTTGTCCCGTGTCCCGTTACAGGTATTTGGGCCTAAAGGTATTTAAAGAACATACAAATTGGTCTGTTATATTGCAATGACATGAAAAGCTGTGAGCATCCTTGAGGGTGCATTTGCAAACATGTTGAAAGCATGTCCTTGCCCTGAAGAGCTGGCCATCTGAGCAATTATAACAGGCAACAGAAAGAAAAAAGCAAAACACAGGGTTGAAACAACTTTCCTGATTCTTGGCACAATAACCCACCTCCCCTGAACTGTTGTCCAAGGAGAAGGGTCTAGACTTTCTCTCTTCACCCTGACTTCCTCCTCTGTAGCTCAGGTTTTAGTGTCCTGTTTCTTCAGCTGCTCCTACAAACAGAGCCCAAAACAAGAGTTACAGCACGAAGGAATGTACATATGGCAGTCTGGAAGAGGCTCTGCAAAAGGAAACCAAACAAAAATCTTCACCTTGGACAGTCTCTCAGGCACAAATGCTGTTATCCTCCTCATCCCCTCTGCAGGTTGTTCCAGGCTTGCTTTCAAACTTTTTGGTGATTTCCCTCTGTCATCTTTGTATAGTGCAACACCTGATAGAAAACCACCTCTTAGTTTTCTTTAAGAGTTACTATAAAGAAACAAATTTTGACCATTTACTTTTAGCTGTAGACATTATGGTATGGTTTGGTTTGTTTGCACGTACAGATGTCCAGCTCTTCCTACAAGCTGACATTTCAGGTTTTGCTTAGTCCTTATCTATCGTTCTTTTCAATTGTAGGTAGCTCTTTCTTTCTGACTCTCGGTGAAGGCTTAGTTAAATGCCTATTTAAGAACTGATGAGTAATTTAAAGGATTTAGGGGAACATTCTGTGCTATTATATGCAAATACATGCCATGCATGGCTCCCTGTGTCATTAACCTGGCAGTCATTTCATGCATGACTCCCCATCTTATTAAGCTAGCAGTATGGAATATTTGATTTACTAAACTGCTATGAACTACTTAGTGTGCTAATATAGGAATATAACTCTTAAGTTTCTCTGGAATAACTATCTTTGAAACAGATTCAGGAATACAATAACATTATTTTGACAGCTGTGCTCAGTTTCTAAGGTCTATTTTAGTAAGCTTCACAGAACTGGCAGAGAAGTACCTGTGATTTGAATAAGCCATACAATGACTGAAAATGAAAGCCATCAGATTAATTAGAGCCCTTCAGAATTCTGCAGGCATTGGAAGCCCAGATCTGTGGTGTACATGTAAGTGTTCAGTGTGCAGAGCTTGTGGGAGTTACCTGCAGGCGTGTGCAGCTCTGAATCTAAAGCCCTTCTCCAACATTTTGAAAACTCTGCTTATATCCAAGCTCTTCCCCCTTCCCAGGCTTCCGTTACCATAGCAGCATTCACTGGCCATGGGATTTACTGGGGATAGTGGGGGAAGGAATGTATATTTTTTGACTTGGTTCAATGCCAAATGGAGTAGGAACTATATATGCAGGATGTTGGATTCTTCCTTTAGTGTCCATTTCAGCTGGCATCTAATGTCATTCAGATAATTGCAAGCCACTCTGTCATCGTTCAGCCAGCTGCATAGAACAAAACAAAGAGAAATTTAGGATCAAAAGGAAGGAATAGCAATTTAAAAGGCTTTTAAATGTTGTTTTCTCTCTCTCTCAATCAGTAATACTTAAAAGCCTTTAATTTACCCCACCTCTTATCCTCCTTCACAGACATACACATATACTCACATTTGTATGACTTTGAGTGCTGCTGACTTGAATGATTATATGTGAGCACTGAGCTGCCCAAGAAAATGTCACAAGCAAGAAATGAGGTCAGATAATGACATCCAAAACCAGAGCAGAAGGAATCATTCAGCATCCTCTGGTAGTTTGATTGCAGCTAAGAGTGTGAATCAGCTCCACTTTTATACCTCCTTTATGTTGAAAGTTCTGTAGTACATTATGTGTGCTTTAGATTTGGAGCAGGCATCTGAATGGCTAATGCAGCATAATGCTATGCATACAGTATGGGTCATCAGAGACTTATTTACCTAGAAGGATGGTGATTTCAGAGGGCTGTGTAAGTCTCCTCTGAAATGTGCCTGTGCTCTGTGGTACTTTTAGCATTGGCAGAAGCTGTGAAGATGCATTCAAGTGGGAGCTGTGTGGAAAGCGAGCCCATTACGTGTAGAGGAAGGAGGGTATGAAAGTACTGCTAGGACCAACAGGAAAAGCGTGTGTACACAGCTGTATCAGGCAGAGCGAGCTGCAGAGAGCATGCATGCGTGTCAGGGGGATGCACAGATGACTTTGCTTAGCAGACCATGGTTATAGAAAATAAAGGCTGGGTAATATGTCCTGTTGAGCATGTTCAGTACCCTGATCAGCAGAGACCATGATCGGTGAGGGGCTGCGAAACGAGCTTCTGGACATACTGAGATGTGAAAGCATTGGCAAAACACACTTGGTGGTGTGGCCAAGAGGCAGAGGGCAGATTGAGGAGTGCTTCAAGTGCCTCCCATTTGAACCGTGGAGAAAAAAATTTCAAATTTTGGCAGGAAATCGTGTAAGTGCCTTGTGTGATCAGGTCTGTCAAAGGAGAGTCTGTAGTCCTAAATGTAATAGTCCGAACACATTTTAGAACAAGATTGTTTAATCTTACTGACTTCTTGGCAAGATCTATCTGCGTAGCTCCTGTCTCTCACTACACTCATCAATCTGTTCTTTCTATATTAAAAGTTTTTTCTTGTTTCTATAGATGCCTGCCTTCTCTCCCTCCCTCCCTCCCTCCCTCTTGAGGGCAAAATTGATTTCTGGTTTGCTTTGAAGTATCAATATCTGTTTTCCTTTTGTTTGCTATGGTGGCAGGTTTTCTCTTGTAGAAAGTACTCTTTTCATCAAAGCTGGACTCTGCTTACTTTGTTGATCTCTTCTCATCTGTTTTATTTTCATTTGGTTGATTAGGTCTCTGGTTTGTAAATGCTTTTTGGTTTTCTCTTCATACAGTAGAGGGTCCGTCATTTTTTGCCTGCTGTCAGACAACCCTAGCTAATGAATTGGAAACATGAGGTGAAAATGACCTCTGCGAGTTAGTTCTGTGGGCAGCTGGGATAAGGAAAAGGGATTGTTTCGTTTTGTTGGAGAGCCACAGGCCTCATCAGTATCATTTCCCAGGCACCCCGTTCCTCATACAGAGAACCTTTAATCCATATTATACTGTAGCAAGTAGCAGAGGCAGCTTCTTGTGTGTTGGCCATACACAGAGGTGGGTACCAGAGGGGTGGGCAGCCAGACTAGGTGGGATCTTTAGTTAGCCATTTGCGATCACGCTAACTCTATTAATTCTCCAGAACAGAGGTTGGCTAAGTGTTTCCAAATCATCCAAGCTCACAGAGAAGCAAATTAATGGCTTGAGTACCACAGGATTACTACTCATGTCTTTGTCGAAGTCAAGCTCTACACCCAGATGTTGGTTATTCAAGAAACCTCATACCAACTGTGAACTAGAAAAAATTATTTGCTTTACCTCTATATGCAAGTAAGTCAACTCCTGCCAAGTCTTGTCAGTAGTTATCAAGGCAAGGTCAATCGCAATAAATGTCCGCTGTTCATTTATCTGAGCAAATAAGATGATACAAAACTACCATTGCAGGCAGAATTCCTGTGTAAAGAATATAGTTAAGTGTCTCAGTTAATAGCCTGCTAGTTTTTTTTGCTGTGGGTAGACTGATGTTTGAAGAACAAAGTAGCCAAAGGTGAATAGTGTCCCTGACTCTAGAGGCAGCTACCCCGGGGTAGGAAAACAGGAGTCGGTGATGCAGTATATGATGGAGCGATTGTGGGTGAGCAGAACAGAAAAGAGGCAATGTGAACCTGAGTGTCAAAAGCTGTAATGGCAAGCATTACAAATGCTTCTAACCTGCAACATATCCCTAACAACTGCAGTTTTACAGTCAGATTTTGTTGTTAGAATTTTCTTTCCCTGTTCCTGTATGAGTAGCCCACCCAAACATGAAGTATTTACTGGCGACTGCGTTAACTAAGCCTGAAACAGAGTAGATTCAGTCAGAAAACTTCCAATGGTGAGGCTGCTAATTCATCCGAGTAGTCCATGGAAATAGTTCAATTTGACAAACTTCTTTCTGGGAACGTGTAAAGTTTCAGACTGGTTTCCTGCTGGTTTGCCCATGCAGCTCACTGGAACCATGCCAGCTACAAAGTGAGATGCAAAGGATGTGGAGGTTATTTGGCTGTTCTGCCAGGTGGGCTACCCTGGGTCTGGGGCTCCCAGACTTCCAGGCTACTGCCTACGAGCCAGGGCAGGTGGACTGCCAAAGGTGTGAGACAGCCCACCAGGCAGCCTGGGCTGGAGCTGTAGTCACCTCCCCTTTTGGAGAGTATTTCAGAATTGATGAGCAGAATAAATTTGTCTTGGAAACAGCAAAGTTCTCTTTTTGTTCTCCTTTCCTACTTTAAAAGTGGATGAGACAAGGGCAGGAGAACAAACTGAAGGACAGAGAAGGAAGCATTATGTCTTTCAGTTAATATACATTTCTTATACATATTACTAAAGTTAAAGGTGGAGAAACATTTTTGAACAAGGCTGTGATGCTCATTCTCCTTGTACAGAATTTTAGGCCCAGAAGCCAAAGGAAGGTAAGACAAAGTTAAGGGCTTTTCACACATGAGAAAATTGCACAGGTTTAGTTAAATCATAGAATCATATGTGTGCTTTTAAATCAGGTTAGTTAATCTAGAGGAGGAATTGTGATGAACATATTTATATAGGTTTACACCCTGATTTTACTAACTCAAATCAAAGGGACTGGCGTGGCAAGCCATACAGTCTGAAACATGGAAATGTCTTCTGGGGAAGTATCCTGCTGCTTCAACGATTAGTCAGTATGCAGTGGCCAGCCATCACTATCAGCAAGCAGCTGTCACACCCTTTGGCTGAACTGGTGCTCTTTCTGGCCGTACAGTGCAGCACACAGCTTGCCGTTTTATTCACTGCTTGCATTTGCTAGGTTTTGTGGATTGAATTATTCATACAGTAGCAATTGTCAAATGATCTAGGCCAGAGAAATTCATTTTCTTGCAGGACCCAACCTGATGTGGCAACGTGCTGTTATGTACCACACCAGAATTAGCAGCTGCTGCTTTTTAGAGAGGCAGTGCTTCACTGATGGACTGCTAGAAAGGCTGCTGCCAAGAGATGGCTCTGAATGTTTTGGAGGCAGCTGTTTGCCTGGAGAAGGTGGTGACATTGGTTTGCAGATATCAACCAAAGTTGATCACAAAAACAGAACCATGCCAAATGAATGAGGAAATGGGGACTGTCTTAATTTTGAGTTTTGTAGCAGATTTTCCCTGTGCTGGTACTTTCCCATTTTTCTCTTTTCTGCCTACTATAGACCACCACTACTGGAGTAAGGTTACGGCTATGTAAAGATGGATTCCTCTAGTCGAATCACAGATGTGACTAGGCACAACTGCAGTTTCCTCGTAACAGCAAAATGAGCGGTTGTTTAGAGCCTGCCCTTCACCTCAATTTAGTGGTTGCCTTGCAAGTAACCAGAGAAGCTGTGAATGTGGGAATGCAGGTTGTGTTGCAGAGGAAGCCCTGCCTACTGTGCGCAGCAAAATATGCATGTTTACCAACGCTCTCCACTTATCACTGGAGACATGAAAACATTAATTCAAAATATTGTATCCCTTTAACTTTCAGAGCTCCTGCTGCTTTTCTTCTCCTCCTCCCCCTCCTCTCCCTACCTCCACATACTTTCTCAGAAGAAAAATTTCTAAAACTAAGGCTAAGTGAAAAGTAGATTTTGCTCTGAAACCAGCAGACTGTACTTTGAATACATCCTTTTGATGCATAGACTTTGGGACTTGGTCATACTCAAAATTTAAATCAAGCTCCCATTCATTGCAAGAGTCAGCCCCTTGGCTGTTGAGGTTTTACAGGCTGCAGAAATGCTTTAGGGCCCATAGGCTCCTGCTAGTCTGATCCACCCAGGAGGAATTCTGTGGGAGAATCCCAGAGCAGGGCTAGAATTTGTATTTGGGATCAAACATAAAAGGGATTGTACATCTAAACTGTGATGTATGTAACCTATCATTATTCCTGTAGAAGACAGCTCTCTGATACTAGATGGCCTCTTTAATCTAGCAGAGAAAGGCATAATGAAACTATGTTGCTAGAAAGTGAAGGCAGACGTAATTGGTTTATACAGTGAGAGTAATTAATCACTGGAACTGAAGGAGGTTAAGATTCTCTATTGCTTGTAATCAGGGTGGAATATCTTTCTATACCTCAGTCACAAGTAAGGGGCTTGAGATAGAAATCATTGTGTTACATCTTTAGCCTATGCTATGCTGGAAGCCCTGAACAACATGGTTCCTACTGAACTAGGAATCTGTGAATAATTGCTATTAATTTTTTCCCTTTTTCTGCACTAGTGGTTATTTTGAAAGCAAAATGAGAGGGAAATCCTGCAGTTCAGTTTGACATCACAGATGAGATTTTAGTCTATTATAACTTCTAAGATTTCTTTTTTTTTTTTTTCTTCCCTAAAGTTAATTTCAGCATAGTTAAAAATGAGATATCTTTTTTTCTCCAAGAAAACATACTCTTTTTAGACTTCTGAGCAAGTGTTACCCATAATGGAATAAGCAGAAACAAAGCAGATCACAAAAACACCCTTTACAACATTTCCTCTCTCTCATTCATGAGGCACTATTTGCAGTCAATGTAATCTAAAACAAATGTAATGGTTTGGTTGCTGTTGTGTTTCATTCCTTATGATCAGAAGAAACTATAATCAGCAGTTTTGCTTTTCCTTCCATTTTAATAATAAATAGTAAAAACTAGCAATTCAATTTAAAATAGCTCTAAGTGGCACTACAGATCAGACCAGTGAAGCATTGTTTGCCTTTCAGATTATGAACTTGTGGAGGGTTTCTTGATTATCCCTTTTCTTGGTAATATCATATAATTAACTTAGCAACATTCTGAGTTTTAATAAAGATTTGTGCATTACTGAATTATACAAACAAGTTTGATTTTTCCAGGTCCGCATGTAGGAGAGATGTTAGCAAAAATAAATATTCTAATCACTTTTGTCAAAACAAATTGCTAACAATGTCTTTACTATTCTGCATGTGAGAGCTACTTGTAGCATTCATTAATCTAACAGTTTATGATTTTGATTTCCAGATGGAATGATTAGCATTTCTAAGCTTTTTATATTCAAGCTACAAAAATAAGCCTTTTTCAGGGGTCACTGGAGGCAAATTATTTAAGTCTAATACTTTGCTCAGTTAAACATGGTGGTTCCTAAGTAACTCATTTAACATATTCTTTCTAATGCCTTTGTTTTGAATATTACTTGAAAACTTTTATTTGTCGTATGGAACAGTGGAGTCAACTGCTGTTATCCCAAATATCTGCAAAGGTCACTTCTATGGTTTTACTCTTTTCTTTTGTCTTCCTACCTCCCTTCCTGATCAAAAATACCACGTCTCACAATTCTGCAAAACTATGAAAGAAACTCCTGAAAGGAGTATATTGCCTTTTTAAAAATAGATGTAAAACAACCATTCTCTGAAAAGTAACACTGAAATATCTTTGAATAGCACTGGAGATTTATAATAGTGATTGGATTTCCTCAAGTAAATTCTAAAGCCATGTCATTGGGAAAAAAAATTATTTTTTCTGGGTTTTGTGTGTGAATGGAGCACCAACATGTTGTGACTGATCGCAAAGTGGCATCACTTTGTTTTTATCAGTTGCAAGAGTAGAGAGAAATGGGTGAAGCTGGCTGTACACTTTTATATTTAAATGGCAGGTATTAAATAGGTCTAGTGGATATCTCCCGACATACCTTGTGGTAACTTAGGCTTAGTTTCATTATTTTTAGCCTCTTTTATGTATTTTCCTTTGGATCATCTGCCAGAGTGAACGGTGACAGCTCTGTGAGGTATCTTGCTCTGTAAAACTCTAGTGGCTTCCCTTTCTCCTACAAGTGATAACAAGTCTTTCATTCAGTTTGAAAAGTTGAGATCTTTTAGCCTTCTATTTGCAACATTTTATTATTTTTTGTTATTTCCTGGTTTTGAATACCTGTCCTTGTTCTGCTTGATTAAAAAAATGGGCAGTGATGCTGGTGACCACATGCCTGTTGCCATGTCAGTTGTCTGACAAAAGAAATTCCTTCCTCACCACAAACAGTTCCTTTGAAAAGGGAGTTGTGCTTGAAACCCCCTTGAGGTACCAGCCAGTTGCTGTTCGCCATGAGAGATTTGTTTCTCTGGGATTTGCAGCAGTTTGCTGTAGTTTAAATGGAAATTAAATGCTTCAAACTAAGTGACATGTTATTACATCAAATCTGAGTCTGACACACACTAAACTGCGGCATGCTGACTAGTGCTGCAACACTGTTGAATGAGTCTGTTAAAATCCAGGGACTTTGGTCTTTTGGCAACCTGAACTGCACTTTTTGACCTTGGTTGTGGCCAACAGGCTGAGGATTGATGACAAACAAGCCTAGGCAAAATACTGAGTCATGTTGCTGAGGTAGTGGGAATGCAAACCCTTCCCCTTTCAGGAGTCAGCAATAAAGTTAGTAGCAAAGTTGCAGCAAGTGGTGAAGTTCACAACTGGATTGCTACAGCAATACACTGTTGAAAGGAATATAGATTTTGATTTTTGCCTGTGCAAAAGAGTTAGCAGTTCGAAGTGGTAAAAAGCTGTGAAATTTCCACAGCCCTGTGGATGCCCTGTAGTTTCCAAAGGAGGGATGCTGACTTCATGGCTCAAGAGAGGGAGCAATAGGGAGGAGAGCTTGCTGCTGCAGGTTTTATATACGGTTATGAGCATCTGTGCCTTTCTTTTCCCATTTTTTTTAAAAGCATCTAACTCCCATTTTTACAGAAAGCTGCTCAGAATTTAGTGAGTTAGTGTCAGAAAAGTGCTTCCAGTCTTTACTAGGTGGTTGACAAATATCTGACAGTACCTGAAAGCTTTTGAATATGAACTGAGTAATACTCTGAAGTTCATAACGTAAAGAAATACAACAAGAAAGTAATAAGATGTTAAGTTAAAAACCCGATTACTCCCCATTGTGTATCAATAAATATTCACTGTCTATCCGTGGACTTATAGGCAGTTTTGTCAGCATTAAATTTCTATAGCAAAGAAGAGAATTGGGTCTTACATCTTTAATTTCTAAATTTTGTGTAAAAAATAGTCAAATAGGCTGTCAAAACAGTGAAATGAATCTGGGGAGGATTCATTTTTTTTCTTTTAAATGTTCAGAAGGGCATGGCAGCAGTCATTGTTTTGTTCGAATGGGCAAAATTCTGTGTTTGTTTTAGCACCACAAATCCAGCATAATTTTACTGATTTAAGTGGGGTCTGTACATGATAAACACACAAAACTCAGAATCCATCCCAGCATGCCGTAGGCTGAAGGCTTACATTTGCAGAGCTATCCCACAGGCACTGATAACTGATCAGTTCATATTTTGCTTTGCACGAATTTTATTACTTAATTTTTCTGTGCTTTCCCTTCCTCGTTATTAACTTTAATTAAGTTTTCCTTAGGGTTTGCATGCCTGGCAAACTTTGACTGCTTAAAAGAGTAATCCTGTTTACTCATCACATTATCCCAGCTCCACTTTTGGGCTGAACTGTGTATTTTCTTAAATTCTGTTGGAACTATTGCTATTCAGCATTATAATGATACTAAGAACC
>NW_009612033.1:19133-33631 GCF_000690535.1 Cariama cristata
TATAAAAAAAGAGGGAGCAGTTTTGTCTGGCCAGTTTGAAGAACTACATTCAAGATTTTACAGCAATGAAAATAGTATCTTTTGAGGGGAAACTTTGCAAATGATGTAAGAGCCAACACGGTCTTCCCCCATATTTCATCTGAAAATTTTTAAGTTTTTAAGGCATGAAAGTTTTAATAACTGGGTTACTTGCTTTGGAAGTTACATAAGAAAATAAGAAAGATGTGTAGTTCCACATACAAACAGTGGAACAGTTAATGGGACTACTTGTGTTTTTCAATTAATTCATGTATATAATTCTATGCATTATGTTTTAATTATCATTTCATAATTTTATTGCTAAGTGATATTGAAATGATGGTGAAATTTTAGAAAGTCTGGTAAAGCATTTAGGTGCTCTAATATTTTCAGTTTAATGAGGGAAATTTTGGCAACTTCTTTTTAAACGCTTGTAAGTTTAGGGATTTTTTTTCCTTTATTGTGACACCCTAAAAAAACCAGTGAAAAGTCAAATGAAATTAATAGAAAAACTGTTAATGTTATTAACTTTTCAGAAGGAACTCTAATGGGAATAGAAGCTGTGAAGAACTCTCTCTGAATTCTCACGTTCGGTAAAATTAGCATTCTAAATTAAAAATGATGAAGAGCACACCCTTCTGGCACCACAGATGAGTTTAAACACAAAACGTTTGTGTTTCTCTGTGTGTATGTTCACAATTATTCTTTTAAGTCTTAAGAAAGAGGATTAATTATTTTCCTGGGGAAAATTGTTGATAACTGAATTGTAAAATAAAAGCAAAAGTTATTAATTGTTAAGACAAAAGGGAAACCACTTTTTTCCAGTGCATGTATATATATCTGATTTCGTTGTCTGGTTCTAACACAAGCAAACTCATTAAATTAGCAGACAGGAAAGTAAAAATACCTCTACTAATAAATGTAGTTATTAATTTTGTGGAATTCAAATAAGTATGAGAATTAAATACAGAGGTTGATACCTCTGTGCATACAGTTGCAGGTAATTTGCAGAATAAAGTTCTGAAAATTAGTTTTCTGATGAACGAGGAGTAATTTCATGATATCATGGCAGTTGCTTTGAGTTCTTGGCCATTATTTGTTTAAGAAAAAGAAGTTTGCTTTTTTAATACTTTGTTAAAAAACCCCTATGTTAATAGCATTAGAGTTGTGAAGTTCAACTGTTGAATTCTAGAAAATATTTTTGTCTTTCCCATCTTTAAATTTCTTTTATGTTCTGTTGTGACTCTAAATGTCTAGGTCCATACTTCTAAAACTTCTGCCCCGCTATCAATACCTGCCATAAATTCAAATGCATGAATGAAGTGCAGTTGATCAGAAATCACTTGGTAATCATGAGAAGTAGTCCTAGTAAGTGCAGAAAGAGGTGATGGACATGAGTGTGAAAAATGACAGTGACTTAAGCACCTCTTCAAGTGAGTGGATGCTTTTACTCTAGGGAGTTATTTTTGTGCTAGGGGAAGGCCAGTAGGAACTACTCATAATGGCAAAATCAAGCATCTGTGTAAATGTTTGCAAAATCAGAACTATAATGATGCAAGCTTAGAAAGTTATGGTAGGAATGGGAGACCTCTTTTTCTGAACAGGATGACTTTGGCCAGAAGTTTCAATTCAGCTAGTATTCATATGGTTTTACTAGAATAAGTTAATTTCCGCCATTACTTTCTGTGATGCATGTTTCCTTTTTGGGGTTACTCCTGACAATTATCAAGTAAACTAGAAATTTTCATTCTACCCTCATTTAGTCTTGGAAATTGTTATCTTCAAACAGAGAACTTCAGCAAGTTGCTACCCTTGGGACTATTCCAGGTACCTGTACGTGTACATGTGCATGAAACCTTACAGGAGTGAGGAACTATGAGTGGGAGATGTGATTATCTGAGAGATCCAGACAAGTAAGTAACCAAGATTCTAGGTAATTTTAGTTTCTGTAGTAAGGTGTTTAGCTGTTGTTGAAAGTTGCAGGTATGGGAACAACCATACTGTAATATTATTCAGACTATGGGAGCTGTCAGATTAGATTGAGCATTTTTAGAATTGAGTTTTCTGAACTCAAATGATAGCAATAAATGACTGGAAAACCTCTGTTCATGTAAACTGCATTCTTCTGTAGACACTGCAGGACACAGACATTTGTACAAAGTACTGTAGACAAATATTCCTCAGCATAATTCCTTTCTCATATAATGTCAAATAATTGCATTGTGTTTGATGGAGCTTCTAATCACTTATCCTGTTAGCAAATGGATCACCTGGTAAATGTTTCCTTGAGCCTGAATCTAGTTGATATATTTTAATTTCTGTTGTTAAATATGTGTGTGGAAAGTATACAATATCAGATTTAAGAAAAAAATCAAATATCAGTATTGCCTCTTCCAAATCAGATAAATAACAAATCCTATTAAAACCACTCACCAATTTGAGATTGTCATGGTCAGGCTTGCAGAAAGAAACAGGAATAAAATAGTAGCTTGTTTAATGCTGGCCTGTATCGTTTACAAGGGCTTTCATGAGATCTCCTGTCAGCTCATGTTAACCAGAAGTCATTGTTTCCATTGGAAACATTGACAACTAGAACTGTTTGGTTGCACTGGGCCTCATTACTTAAGTTTTGTTACCTTGTGATGATACTGTAATAGGTCATTACTGTTCTTGTTATAGAGAAAAGGATTTAGTTAGGTGATGCATAGTGGCTGTTTCTGTTGAAAATGTTTGCACCTTGAAGCTGCAATGCCTCGTCACATCATTAAAGTACATTTCTAGGAAGAGGAAAAGCATATTCACTGGAAATGATCAGGATGGAATGACATCTGTGCGTTTGTGAGTCTTTAATATGTTAATGGCTTACTTAACATATGTTAATATCAAAAATGAGCAGTTGCTGGCTCCATTGATGGTGGTAAGAGGAACTCTGTCCAGCATGAACCCCACTATTTTTGTGGAGAACATGAATCTTCATTACTGTTGCTGCAGTGTTTGCAAAAACATGGGAAGAGGCTGAGGTGACAACAGTGACTTGAGTTTTGTTTATTTCCACCTCAGCATTTAACAATGCTTAAACAAGTGGTTAATCTCCCTCTAGTGTTAAAATCCTAGTTTAAAGAAATGTCTCATAAAAGTGTCTGAATGAAACTACACACCATAACAACTCTTTAGAAAAGAGATTTTTAATGGAAACAGTGCCGCAAGATTTATTACAGTGGTTCTGAAATTGCACCGTTATAATAAGGGTTAAGGCTCAATTGTTCACTCTCTGGCAGCAATAACTTTCTCATTGGAATCTGAAAATAAACCCCTATGAATAAAATGACACTAAAGACTTAAGTTGTTTTCTTGAGACGGCTAGCCTTTTTGTACAGAAGCTATTCTGAGGTCTTGTACTGTAGTTCTGCTGAAAAATTACACTGGCTTGCCAAATATCTTAATGACTTTTCTCTCAGCAGTTGGTAATGGTGAAATGTTATTCTAGTAACCATAATGTCTCTCATAAAACAATTGCATACAGTATGTACTGTACTTCTATTTTAGTGAGCACTTCCATCGGGCTTGTACTGCCAGTAGCCATTTAACATTTCATAGCAAACTGCTTACCCGTCCTTCAAGTGTAATATTGCAGAAACAGTGAAGAAATGCGTGATTAAAAGCATTCACTGAGAGTGGACCATTTAATACTACCCTATCTTGCAAGATAAACCAGCTTTCACATATGTAGGTGCTCATCATATAAATGACAGTTCTATGTGGTCATTTAATTTTACGATCTCAATTCTCGCATATATTGCTAACATAAATATAGCGTTCTCCTGCAGGGAGGTCTGCTGGGTGTTATAAAATCAGTAAGACCTCAATGGGTTCAAATGGACATCTTTTATAATTATTGCTATAAAATTTCTTGACAATGCATTTTGTTGTCCAATGGGTAAAGAAAATGATTTTCTGAAAGAATAGGTTTTGACAAAGAGAGCAACAGCACTTAGGCATTTGTTCCTGTGTTCAAGCATATTTAAATTACCTCCGTTACTCTTACCTTTTGGACAGAAGCCAATATCCTGGAATAACTTTTTACAATGAGACTCTGGTTGGTGCATGGCTATATTTTCAGTTGTTTTCTGGTGAAGTGAGACAATGTAGGTTATCTAGGGGGAAAAAGATTAATCTGCTATTTAATGCAATTAAATTCTATTTGCCAAGCAATTCTTTTTACATGCCCTTGAAGAGACTGGGGAATCTGAAAGAGGATGAGGGCAATAAATGTATTCCCAGAAGTGGTTTTAAGGGAAGGAACACACTCGTCCATGCTGATATTCAGGACAGTACTATCGGATGCAAATCATCAGGAGAGACCCTGTTACATCTTTCTTATGTTTCTCAAAAATGTTTCTCTCTGACCTGTATCTGGAAAGGAATTTCTATCCTGTTTATTTACATTTCCCTAATAAAAAGGACATTGACTTTCTTTTAGAAGGCTGAGTAGCAAAGTTTCTCTTTCTGTGCTTGAACCGCCTCTGGAACGTTGGCTTTGCCTGGGGAGTGGCTGTGTTGTAGGGCAGCAGAGCTGTGCGGCTCTGGCTGCTGGCCTTGGGGACCATGGCAGCTGCAGAGGACATGGTCTGCACGCTCTTGGTCAGGAGCTGAAGTTAGCGGGCCTGGTGCCGGTGTGTCTTTGGAGGTGGAGACACTCAGAAGTGATTCAGCTGTTTAGTGCCTCAATTTACTTAGCTATTGATTCAGTTTCCTGTAAAATATCTGTATCAGTTGTTTTGGACTAGTAGGGAATTTTGCATCCGTCAAAATAGAATGACATCTGTACCTGTATGGATAGACTGTATCAATATCTCTCTCCTATTACTTTCCATATTGAGGTTCTACTCTTTTTTTATTTATTTAAATGTACATCATATGTTATGGAAAGAGAGGTAGTTTTCTTGTGGGTTGGTGATACTTCACAGATTTAATTGAAATTGCAGTGATTGATTAGTTCCTCTCGTCCATCTTGGACTGGGCAGGGAAAGTGTACAGCACGTAGAGGATCTATGTCTTGCTCCCTTTGATTTTGTATCTCCCTCATAGCAACAACAACTTCTTAAAGCTATGCATGCATTCTTATGTGATTTGATTGCCCAGTGTCAGTAACAGTGGGATTCTGATCTCTAAATAGTCTTGTAAGTGCTGCAGTATCACATATATAGTAACAACAGAAATGTAAAGCTAAATGTGTATTGGAGCAGGAAGTGCAAGAGCAATATGCGTTTACCCCAACAGTTAATTGGATGGTTACTACATAATTATAGCAATGACGTTGTAGGTTTGCAGTTGATAAATAAGTGCACAGTAACCTTTGATAAGATTTAGGTAGCAAATAAGTTAACTTGTTGCCACTACTGTGTTCATTAGAAAAAGGTCTAGGCAAAGGCAAAGCAAACAGCATCTTTATTAATGTATATGTTTTTTGGGTGTTGGCAGCTCATATTTTTGAAGTTTTTTCCTATGCAGTTCTAAAACCATTATATTAATTGTTTTTCTTACCTGAAATGAGAGCCAAATGTCTTCAAATACATTTACCTTTGAAGTAATTAAAATAGAGTGTCTACTGACCATAGCAAATAAGCAAACATGCTCTGCATGAAAATGAGCAATGATAAGGAAAAAATTGTTATGCAAGAAAACAGTAAGGAAAGGGGGAAAAAAAAGAGATTGTACTTGCAGTTTCTTAACTGGAACGTTAGCAAACCTAATCAATTATTCTGAGCCATCTCACACATAAATATGTGTTAGCTGCTATAGCTTGGAGATATTTGTTAAGAAGATTGTCAGACTTTCGTATAAAGGGTCAAAGCCATCTTCTTCCATCCATGTTCCAGGAAGAAATAATTTTCAGGAATTCCTAGCACTTTGGGAATTTTCTCATTGTATAAAAGGTTTTTCATGCCTCTCAAGTATTACCAGTTTTCTTATATTCTTACTTGGGTGGATGGGCAATGTGTAGTTCCTAAACAGATGCAAAATAGAAAGAATTAGATAAGGACTGGGGAACTCAAACCTAAGCTAGCTGAGAAAATGTAAATAGTTTGACTGAGATGTAAACTGATTTCTTGATTTCAAATGAGAAATGTTCTTCTACTCTTTAAAAGTGCACACTACAGGTGTATCAATAAAAGCTTTCCAAATATTTAATGCTGAGATTAGAACACCTAGGTTCAATCTTCAAACTCCATAAACTGATTTTGTTGTAAGGCAATGGCTAAGCTTGTGCTTCTTGGGTGAGGGTAGTTGTTCGCTATACACAACACCCAAGGACAGGGTTTCTCAAGCCCAGTTTGCTCGTGTAACCTCAGCTGTGCATGCAGCAGCTTCTGGCGGTGAGGATATCTGCGGTACGTGTTTAACTCTTCCAGACTGTGTTCACCTACCTTTTCTGTTATGCCCAAGGGAGGCGAATGTCCTCTTGGTACCTGTCCCCAGTGTAGGATTCCCTGGTCTAAGCTGAGAAAGATGTTTGGCCACTCTAAATATAGCTTGGTAAACCGCTTGTGTCCAGTTGTAGTATTCATGAATATTTGCACAGGTATTCACAACACATCCTACCTTTAGAAGACCTTGTGAACAAAATTGTGTATGCTGAATGTTTATAGAAGTCAGTAGTATAGTTAAGCAATTTGTATTTTTTACTATTCCAGGATGGAGTTTCTTCAGCATTTATCTGCACCAAAAATACACATGGGTGTAAACCAAAGTTAACTAACAGGCAAAACAGTAGGTCAGTTTTCAGACCACATGGTACTTCTACTTAATGTTTTCTGTTTTTAAAAATTATGTTTATGGCAACACCTGTATGAACAAACTTATTTTAAATTATGCAAAAGCATGCAACTGATTTTCCCCTATACGGAGTAAATATGCATCGGATGCTACAACAGTTTCCATAACAAGCCATTTATACTTTCCTGACAGTGCTGACTGCTTGGTAGGAAAGTGGGTTTTGCTGCTTTGCTCTAAAGATAGAGAGGTCCAGGCTCCAGGGAAATAAAATACATTCTCTGTGGATTTTAGAATTTGTTTTAGTAATCTTTTTAGTTTTCATTTTGATGAAGGTAGTTCTGCAATGGTGACTTCTAGGGATCTCAGCTCTGGCAGTCTGATTTCAGGCATTGGGTCCCAAACCCGAGGACCTTGGTTGCACAGACTGTTAGTATTCTGGAAACTTTCTGATATTCAGTGAAAATTCCCTCAGTACTGCTGGTCTGCATTCCCAGTGTCAAACTCCACTTAATATATACTAAGTACTTCTGTCTGTTGGCTTAATCCTGGCTTTGGTGTTATTTCACAGTAAAGAATCTCCTTTTAGTCTAGTGGCTGCTCTCAGATCTTCAACTTCTCAGCGCTCAGCACTTTTCCATCTCTGCAATTTATTCCAGTTGTTGCAGTGCATATGTGTGGCAGCTCTCAGTGTGGAAAGAAAGTAGGATCAGACAGTCCATAGGGCAGTACAGCATCAACCTTTAGGTGTATGTTGTTCTGTGAGTTTCTTGAGTCTGTTAAAGTGCAGGTGGTAACAAGGGGGTTTTGGAAGACCTAGTGATTGTTTGGATTTAGAAAATGCACATTGAAGACTATCGCTGAAACTCTCTGAAGTCAGTAGACAGACTCCAGTGGATTTTGATGGGCTCGAATTGCTCCCACAGGGCATTATGATGATTTTCTGCATACACACTGCTTTTCAAATGACTTGCCTTTTGGGTCTCTGGGGACATAAAATATTCCCAAAATACTGAAACGTCCCAGCAGAGAAAAATTAACCATTTCTATTTACATTTCAGTGGCCTCATTTGGATTCGAATGCAATTTCTTAGAGAATTTTGACAATAATAGAGGCAGGCATTCTTCCAAAACATCAAAAAAAAAAAAAAGGTATAAAGTAATCTGTAATGCAATGACAGCAGTTTTTATGTAAACTTTTATATGCAAGGAAAATGAACTACCTTTACATTGAGTCTATCTCTGAGTCTAAATTAAACTCACAGAAGCAAAAGCCAAAGGAAAAGAGATCCACACACGTTCTGCAGAACTCCTGTATATGTTTTTGCTCAGTTCAATGTCTCTTATGTGTATAATGTATCTTAAGCATGCCTAGGCTTATATGAAAGAAGCAGGACTTGATTCTCAGACAAGTACAACTTGGAGTAATTGTACTGAAGTCAATGGCCCATAGCTTGCCATCAGTTCTTAAATAGAACTTCCAGTGGATTTCAATGAAGACTTTTGCTTAAAAGTCAACAACACAGCATGACTCAGGGAACTTACAAGGCTGCAAGCAAAAATGTTAGTTTATTTTTCCTTTTCTCTTCTGAATACCTTGTGTTTCGTTCTGTAAAATAGGATTATTACAAGTGATTCAAATCAGTATGTCATTAGAATTGGCTCTTAGATGTTTCAGTAATGTGCCTAGGCTTCACTAACAATAAAACTAAATAACTTTTAATTAATACAGATTGAGAGCATGTAAGGGATATATCCCTGTGTTTCTTTCCAAAAATCCTTCTTACTTTTTGTCAGCATGGAGATAAGCCATATTGCTGCCAGGACAACCTTTATATTCATTCTGAATTACAACAGCCATTTTTCCTATCCCGACAGAAGCAGCAGCTACTTTAAGGTGTACAGCTTGCCAAGTCATAATTGAACTCCATTCACCAGCGCTGCTGCCTATGTGCAGGAATAGAAAGCAGGAGTGTTTTTTGAGGAGGAGGTCAGTTTTTCAAAGGAGATGGTCAGTACCTGCACTGTAAGATAGCACTGAGGGCAGACTTTGTCTAATGTGCTGGGGAAGTGAAGTAGTTACGAAGAAGCAAGTGAAACTAATGACTGGCATAACTTACCAGAACTAAAGAAAACTTAGAAGAAAAAAAATTCTCTTTCTTTCTTTGCTTAATTTTAAGACTGTATGTGAAATGAGTGCCAGGAGCTTGCTATAAACCCCAAGGTATTAGTCACCATTTATAATTGGAGATGGAGGCAGAACTGGATGATGTGATCCAGTAATGTGCTGCACACTGTTGTGCATGCATGTGAATGTGATTGTGTTCTGCTGACATATATTATTGTAACCACAGAGAAAACAATGGAGTTGCTTCAGCAGAAAGCTAGTGTAAGTGGCATCATAAGCAAGGACAGGAGTTTGGGCATTTCTCTCTCATTTTCCTTGGTATCTCTCAGCTGCATGCCCTACTTGTCATGGGCATGTCAGCAACTAGGACAGAATGGCAGCTGCTCTTAGAGCTCAGGTTTCTCCATTGTCTTGCAATACAAACCAACATGTGATTTCCCTAGTGTAGGTGAGAAAGAACGGAGAGAGCAGAGCTCCTTTCCCTTGCTAGGAAAATGATACAAAGGCGACCACAGTGCTGGAAAGGGGTGTTGTGTGCATGCAGGGATGCCAGCTGATGAGGTGGGATGCAGCGTGTATGGTAAGGAACAGGTTCTCAGTGGCCAATTCTAGCTGCGCTTGTAATGTGCAGGAAATACCGTTTTCTCATTCCTTTTAGACATTGGACCTAATCTTGGTTTTGCTGATTTAATAGACAATATTCTTGAGGGACCTTGTAAACAGTTTCCCGTACTCAGACTATGAAGAAGAGTTGCAATCTAGCTGCAAATGCTCACTGAGGAGTCCTCCTGCGGTAGGAGAACTCTCTGCTGGCTATTATCAAGCCACATGTGAGTCTACGCTTCTGGTACACTCTTACAGCTCTGCAGAGACAACATAACGATGATGTGAGAAGAAAGATCACTGCCTGCCACCCTGCACATATCATCTGTCAAAATGTGGTCAACCGAGGATGTTATATTCCAGGAGCAATGAGCATGGGCATGTGAGAGTAAGTTATACTGCAATTTCAGCATCCCAGGTACCCTACTGCAGCTGCCAGTAATACACTCTTCTGCTGTGGTAAAAGTGAGGTAGCCTGAAGCTGTAAGCTGCCTTAGATAAACTATGTGGTAAGAGGGTATCCCAGCTTTTTCCCACAGTATGCTTAAGGAAGCTCACGTTACCTGCAGTATGACACTGGCTCCAAACTGTCCCAGGAATCCCACGGGACTGGAGACTTCCTTCACAGCTCTTTCCCACTTTCTGCAGCAAATAGAGGTTGGGGGCTAGGGAGTTTTTCCATGCTTCTGTCCCTGCCTCCACATACTGTTTGGAGATGAAGGAAACAACAGTGTGAAAAATGTTCCCACTCTCCCATTTTGATGTTTGTTTCTGTCTTGCTCAGTAGGGCAGTTGTTTGATAATACAACTGTTCTGAATCCACCTAATGGAACTGCTTAAAGATGAGCCACTTCAAATACTGGACGTAGGAGGAATGCACATTTTATAACGACAAATATCTATATAGACAGCTCATCGGTTAATGTAAAGTTATTGGTGGAATAAGGCAAGATCTTAGCATTTCTGTTTCAGTAAAATGTATTTTAGATTGTTGTGATACTTCATTTCTAGGACACTTTTCTGTTAGATGTAAATGAACACTTCATAAATAAATCTGTAACACACGTTCCCAAGCATAAATCTGATCCCCAAAGCTTCGGTAAGCACATTAAACTGCACAATATACAGTAAAGTGCATTTCACTGAAAATAAGGTAAAGATATGTAATAGTCCAGGGTAAATATGGATAAAAGGGCTCTGTGTGTCCAATAGGTTTTAAAGCTACTCAAAATTACATGCTTTCAGATGTCACAAAGATATTTTTCCATAGCTGTCATAGAAGCGATGAATTAAAGTTATGTCTCAAAAAAAAAGTTTAAAAAAAAAATGGGTGGAAATATTTTTTATTATTGTTTTTGCTTCATTTTTTCTGAACTTTGGATTGCCAGTATGAATTTACATTTGCAAAGATGCTTCACTGCCCATGCTTATAGCAGACCAGGAGCTATCTGTTCAAATCGAGTCCAGAAGCTGGGCATTTCTGTTAGCCCTGAAAGGCAGGGTTTATTAGTTTAGATGCTGTCCCTTAGGTTTGTAGCTGATGAAACGAAACTGCATTGGAACTCACCAGTTTGGAGTGCAGGTGGAGCAAGCACGTGCCTTTCAAGAGACATAATTTCAAAACACCCTGAAAAACCCTCCAGCCCCTTTACAGTCTGTAGAAAACGGATGGTGTGTAGTTCTCCACCATCACATAGACTGCTCTAATTTAGTGAAGCATCTCTGTTCCCATGTGGAGGCACTCTTACTCCTCCAAACTGTAATCGCATTTTTGTCTGAGTATGATTTATGTTCTCTCTACATAGGTTTGAGTCAGTAATACGAACAGAGAGAGAGAGCCATCTTGTGGAAGATTTCTTTAGTATCTGCCAGGTTTAGATGCCAGGCACTTCAGAAACTCTTAATTCTGAAGCCTTATTTTTGTGATGAGAGACCTCAATTACAAGTGAGCATCCTATAATATTTATACAGATGTGTCAGTTTCTGCACAAAGGCATGTTAAGTGAGCAGGGAATGATACTCCTCCAACATTTGGCTGCTGGCACTTGATACGCGTGAACAGCATGTTCTTTCGCCCCATCTTGAACTACATAATCAGCAATTTCTTCTCTTCTTTGCATATTGCTGCTGTGCACAATTTGTATTAAATATATGTCTTGATTTGCTTTGTAACAGACTGCAAATGAAGCTTCACTGCCTCATCTTGGAAATGTGCAGTGGAAGTAGAGTTGAAAATATTATTTTTCCCTTCATCATTACTGCTTTCAGTTGAATAAATGCACAATTCTTCCAGACTACAGCGAACATTAAAAAGCTGTTCTCATCTACAGGTTCCAGCTTGAGATGTGCAAAATGCTCCTAATGAAGCTGCAAACCATGTGAAAACAGAGTGACAAGATCTTCTGTGTAGCAGAAAGGAGGTCCTGCTTCAAGCAGAAGAAAAAGAGCAGAGGACATCTTTTTAGTAAGAGCAGATGATGTGGGTCTAGGAAGGCCTGAGCTCTTTGAAGAAGGGAAAATTAAAATGATGCCTTATGTTCCAGCTTCCCCTCCTGAGTTAAGGGGATGAGCTACACCTTTCAACTCCTATATGAGGCAAGGGGGAGTGGTGCCAGGTCACTAAAATGCCCTGTGAAAGCAGAGGGGACAAGCTGAACCTGTGCAAGTTGACCTATGGCATGTTCTTCTGGCCAGTCATCTATCTAAACATATATGCAGCGATTAGCACAAGACTATCTAGTACCTTAAATACTATAGTCAACAGGTGCTCAGAGGGTATTGAAGTTCCTGTTAATCAAAGATGTTAGTCCCTTCAATGTGCTTTATTTTATTGCCAATGGGAAACTTAGCCTTGATTTAGCCGAGTTCTTTAAAGATGTCAAGTTTTTTTTCTGCCTTATCTTGCAAAGGATTCATAAGCTATGAAATAGGGAGAGATCAAATCTAAATTCAATCTAATGTGATCTTTTTGATAGATCAATAATAAATACACATTTAGATAAATTTTTTGCATCCATAATCACAGCATACCTTTAATTTTGATGCAGAAATGAACATAGCACTTGAGATTTCGATCTATTTTGGTTTTCCCCATCAGCCATCTATTTGTTGTATTTTAGTATTTGCAATACTCAATTCAAAGTCAGTTTTATATGGAAGGTGTGTATCTACAATGTGCCACATTCAAGGTTGGGGAAACTAGACTGAATTGCATGAAATGCTTATAAATATTAGCAAGAATATATGTTTGTGAAGTGTAGGATCTGAAATAATCAACTGAATAAGTGTTGCATAGAGCTGGCAAATCTGTAATGATGTGATAATGTGGATTTAAAAATTAAATCAGGCATAACATTGGCAGACTATTACTTTTCTATCTCAAAACACAGATTAGCCATTCAGTTGAAAGAAACTTTCTCGACCAAATGATATAACATTTTCCTTTCTTAGAAAAGCCAAACTGAAAAAAAACATATCAAATGGAAAGGAGGGTTAAGTATTTACCAGTTTATGATAACTGATTAGTCGGCCCTAAGCAGACTTGCTCCATCAGTAGCCCTGTTCTAGGGAACAGCATTCCCTTCCGTTTGATGGGCTACTGCTCTGTAACAGCTGCTCAGCAATGCTAAAGGGAACTCCTGTCCTTTAGCCACAGATCTCCCAGATGACAACTGCTGTAACTGGAAATACCCCAATTCTACAAGCTGTTTTCCTGTGTAGAATGACTCTTTCAGAATAGTTGAAAAGAAAGGATAATGCTGTGTTGCAGTCTGGCTTTTTCTGGTCTTTCATAAGAAGCCCAAATTGTGTGTGTGTGTTAAGCTGTAAATGTCATTACCTATTTCTCATGAATATTTCAGGTTCAGAAATTTACAGGCTATTGTTCTCATAAGCAAAACATGTTGTTTCTGGATACCTCAGTGATGAGTGATACGAAAAGCCACAGTAAGATGAAATAAATCTATTCTGAGCGTGAAGTACTGTGTAACCTGATTTTGCTTTATATTGTTTTTTACTTGAGTAGTCAGAGATGAAAAACGATGTAACATTTGATTTAAGCTTGGTTATTTGCCTGTGCGACGTACAGATGCCATAATATTTCCTTAGTTTTTGTCAAATGTCAAGGTACCTGAACCACTAGTAAATGTTAATGTCTTAAAGATAACTGTTTTACTGTGGCATATATTTTCAGTTGACACACTAGTAGGTGGTCCAAGCAGAACTATAGCAAAGATGAGGGGAAGAGAGGTCTCTGCCTCACTTGCACACACTGATACAGCAATTCAGAGCAAACAGGGTCCATCCATCTCCCTCCCTTTTGCCATCTTAAAAAGGGGCTGCAAGCCCATGATGCTGTGGTGAGCCAGTGGCTGTGGTTGAGGGGGCCCAGGGAGGTTGAAAGGAGCACTTGGTGGGGTGCCTGCTGCCTGGAGGCTGAGGATGGGGGACTGGTGCTGGGTGGGCCTGGGGCAAGGAACTGGATGGATGCTGCTCTGCTCTGAATATGAGTCCAACAAATTGGCAGCAGTAAGTTTTGTCACCCAGAGAAGGCACTCAGGTACTGTTCAGTGGTATCATGCAGTTCACAAATGTAAAACTGCTTTCAGTGAATATGGAGAAAGTAAGAATGAGTCATGATGAGCTCTCTGCATTATTCTGATGTGTATTGTGGGTTTCTTCAAACTTGTGCATTACTGCCTGAATGAATGCGGCTTTGTCAAGGAAGCCTTTAAAATGGTCTTTAAAGTTAGAAGAGGGAAAAGGAAAGTGCTGGCACATGTAAGATAACTTCAAATGCACAGCTTTAAATTGTCACAGTAACAGTCCAGAGTAGGATGGTTTACTTTTTCCAGGGCTCACTTGATGGCCAGAGAGAATTGCTGCTGTTCTGTGCTGAGGAAAGAGAAGTGGGTTTTAAGAGAGATGTAGTAGGGAGGAGTGGGGGGGGGGGGGGGGGGGGGGGGGGGGAGGAGAG